>NC_090269.1:103733072-104035572 GCF_040414725.1 Anabrus simplex
ATTTCTCAACGTGCAAGAACAGCTCAAGTGAATTTGTTCTGGCTGAATTAAGGGCATTAAATCGTGAGGAAACAAAAGGAATACAGAATAAAAATTACAAAGGAACGTGAAAAATATCTGGCCCACATGGCCAAAGCTTAGATAGATATGTAGTAAAATAGCCGAGTACTGGTTCACTGATTACTGTGTGATTGTGAGGTTAAAGTGAATGCTGAAATTCCTTTCGAAGGTACAACAAGATGAAAATGCCAGGACAAACGCAAATATACGAGAAAGAACCGAGAAGCGGTGGCAAGGAACAAAGTGGATGGGTAAGCTACATTTAAATTCAAAGATTGAACGTCTGAATTAACAAACAAGAGACGAGTTCGAAAATGGTGAACACCAAGGCTATGCTAATTTACCAATCTTAAAACCGCCCCAATGAGTGAAAAATCCGTTAGGTTACAAGGGCTCCATTAGACTAACACACAGTATAGCGTACACGTTGTCTTTTTAAGAGAAAAGTTGCAGAGAGAATGCAAGAATGCCCGGCACCATAGTAGAGATTTTCGACCCCTGTGAAACAGGAGCTATTCGAGTAAAGTATTAAAGCGAGTAAAACCCAAGGTTCTAATTTAAATAAACAAGAATTTACATGTCCGTCTCTGTGGTATAGTTGTTAGTGTGATTAGCTGCCACACCCGGAGGCCCGGGTTTGATTCCCGGCTCTGCCACGAAATTTGAAAAGTCGTGCGAGGGCTGGAACGGGGTCCACTCAGCCTCGAGAGGTCAAGTGAGTAGAGGTGGGTTAGATTCCTACCTCAGCCATCCTCGACGTGGTTTTCCGTGGTTTCTCACTTCTCCTCCAGGCAAATGCCGGGATGGTACCTAACTTAAGGCCACGGCAACTTCCTTCCCTCTTCCTTGTCTATCCCTTCCAATCTTCCCATCCCCCCGTAAATCCGCTGCTCAGCATAGCAGGTGAGGCCGCCTGGGCGAGGTACTCGTCATTCTACCCAGTTGTATCCCCGACCCAAACTCTGGCGCTCCAGGACACAGCCCTTGAGGCGGTATACGTGGGACCCCTCGTTTAGTCCGAGGGAAAAACAGACCCTGGAGGGTAAGCAGATTAAGAAAGAAAAAGGAAAGAAGAATTTACATGGTCAAGTCAAATGAATGTGCGTGTGGAACAAGCCGCGTAACGTTACTTTAACATATCTAAATAAACGGAGGTGGCTAAACTCAAAAGGAGAAAACTATTACATTTAAAAGACTTCTTTTTACATAAATGTGTCTTATGGGCAGGGGTCATCTCAAATTTTGCGTTTACGGAAATTAGTGTAATGAAAGGGTAACCCTAGGAACCGTGCAGGCTATATCTTATAGCTGGTGACCATCCTTAATTAGCAGCCGTTGATGGATGGCCGTGACGAAGAGACATATTTATGATCATTTGATTTTAGCAAAGGGAAACTTATTTTTTCGATTTGCTTTACGTCGCATCCGCACAGTCAGGTGTTATGGCGACGATGGGATAGGAACAGGCTAGGAGTGCGAAAGAAGCGGCCGTAGCCTTAATTAAGATAGATGATAATTAGAGTCCGGACTTCCATGCATTAATAGGTTAGAATGCAAAGTTACTGAAGCGAGCAGCAAGTATAGTCTACCTTCATAACGATTGTGCTATGGGGATTGTATAAACATTAAGGGTACGGCTCATCAGAACCCCTGTAATTTATGTTATCCTTGCTACATTATGAAAGAGCGGGTGGCCGACACTTTCTACCAACCAAATTAGTCTGCAATCTAACCTGTTCCTGCATAAAAATCCGGGCTTTAATGATAATACTGTTATTTCCTTTACGTCCCACTAACTACTTCTACGGTTTTCGGAGACGCCTAGGTGTCGGAATTTAGTCCCGCAGGTGTTCTTTTACGTGCCATTATATCTACCGACACGAGGCTGGGCGTATTTGAGCACCTTCAAATACTACCGTACTGAGCCAGGATCGAACCGGCTAAGTTGAGCCACTCAGCCCGGCTAATTAAGGTACATCCCACATTTTGCCTGGTGTAAATACGTGGGAAACCATGGAAAACTATCCTCAGGGCTGCCAGCAGTGGTGTTCGAATCCACTGTCTCCTCAATGCAAACCTGACAGCTATGCGAACCAAACCACGCAGCTGTTCGTTCAGTCGATTATGTTTATTTTTAGCACTATTTCATTCACTATGCAGCAAAGCATACGATATTGAAATTACAAACATATTGTGAACATCAAGGTAAGTCAAGTAAGGCAAGTGATCCTCTCACGGCGTGGGTTGTAGCTCCGCTGTCGGTGCAGACGGTAACATTCAGTGCTTGTATTGAATCAGACTGACTTCAATGGAACTTGAAGAGATGATCAATTATGACATCACAATATCGCTGCATTCTTCCCATCGGCACAGAGGCTGTCCACAGCATGACAAAAATGAGTGATGTTATGGAGAAGACTCTGGTAGTTCCTTTCTTTTTTTCCTAATAAAATACGATATTATTAGTACGTAAAGCCAGGATTTTCATGCCGTAACAGGTTAGATTGCAAACTAAATTTGGTTAACAGGAAGTGTCGGCCACCCGCTCTTCCATAATGTAGCAGGAGTAACATAAATTATAGGATTTCTGATGGGCTGTACCCCTAATTTTTATGCAAACCCCATAGCATAATCGTTGTGAAGGTAGACTATACTTGCTACTCGCTTTAGAACTTTGCATTCTAACCTATTAATGCATAAAAATCCGGGCTCTAATTATTAGTATGCATGTTTATATATAGAGGAGAGATAAAATCCCATAACTGGTACAAAATTCAGCTACTGAACCGTTCTCGTTGTGAATGACAGACAGAATACGCATTTTATATATATAAACAACCAGAATTTCATACTTCATAATATTTTGGCTTCTATTGTAAACGATTCAGAAGCAGGCAATCAAGATCCTAATACGTCGATGTGTTCATTAAGTCTCCCTGGGATGGTTGAAACAGAAGAAAGACATCGAATATATTGTACGATAAGATGATACCAGAAAAATGAAAAGCGAAGGTACAACGCCGTGTTGAGACGAGCAATGATATATGGGGCAAAACCTTAGGGATGTAACAAGGAGATGGGCGGAAAATCTGGACGTGGCAGAAACGGGAACGGTGTGATGGATAAGTGGATATACAAGGCTGCACAAAGTGAGAAATGGCGTGATTAGGAGAAGAATTAACGTGGTGAAAGTTTCTGAGAATGTCCCATAAGCTGGGCTCAGATGGCACAACCACGTTAAGAAAAGACAGTGGATTATGTGGGGAATAAGATGAAAGAACCGAATCATTCAGACAAAAAAGAGTCGAGGACGACTGAGAAAGCGATGGATGGATTTTACCTCTTCTGATCAATGTTAACGAGAAGACGGCTGGCAATTTGTACTTCCCATTAAAACAATCACCATCACCACATTTATACACTGACTGAGCAAATGTCATGGGATGAGCACTTATGCACAGGTATGTTGTCTGCGCACTACACGCCCGTATGCCAGCGGCAGTTGTATACGAGACCTTGTGAGCAGTGGCTGTGCATGTGACAGGTGTAACATGGAACGTCGTCGCGAGCTGACACCGTTCGAACGGGGTATGGTGGTCGGTGCCCGACGGATGGGAAGTGCGATTTCGGAAGTGGTGCGGGAATTCGGCTTCACACGATCAACCGTATCCAGGGTGTATCGTGAATGGTTGAATGCATCGTCCACAAGAGACGAACGACCGGCCGTCCAGCCACCCTCTATGACCGTGACGGGCGACATATGAGACGGATTGTCAATAGTGACACACGGGCGACCGTACAACAAATCACGGCTCAATTCAACACAGGACGTGCTAGACACGTCTCCCAGTGGACAATCCGTAGAAACATGGATTCTATGGGGTATGGGAGCCGGCGCCGCACACGGGTGCCACTGTTAAACCAACATCATCGGGCACAACGACGCGCATTTATCGCCAGTCACCAGGGATGGACACTGGAACAATGGCATAGCGTGATATTGTCGGAAGAATCACGATTTCATCTGCACCATGCTAATGAGAGGCACCGTGTATGGCGCAAACCACATGAAGCGATGGATCCCGCCTGCCTCGAAGGTGTGGCTCAGGGCGCTGGTGTCTCTGTTAGGGTCTGGGGTGCATTTTCCTGGGTTATTTTCTTTTTTTTGCTAGTTGCTTTACGTCGCACCGACACAGATAAGTCTTATGGCGACGATGGGACAGGGAAGGGCTAGTAGTGAGAAGGAAGCGGCCATGGCCTTAATTCAGGTACAGCCCCAGCATTTGCCTGGTGTGAAAATGGGATACCACGGAAAACCATTTTCAGGGCTGCCGACAGTAGGGTTCGAACCTACTATCTCCCGAATACTAGATACTGGCCGCACATAAGCGACTACAGCTATCGAGCTCGGTTGTTCCTGGTATGGAATGGGCCCTCTAGTTGTTCTGGAAGGGACTTTGAATGGTACGCGGTATGTTGAGCTGCTCGGAGACCATCTCCACCCATTTTTGGCCTTCCAGCGCCCTGACGGTTCTGCGGTGTTTCAAGATGATAACGCGCCGCCACATCGCTCCCACGTCGCCCGGGAATGGTTCCAGAAACATGCAGCGGAGGTTAACGAATGCCATGGCCACCCAGGCGCCCCGATATGAACCCTATCGAGCATATCTGGGATGTCCTGGAACGCAGGCTCCGTGCCATGTATCCTGCACCCACGAACAGACCAGCATTGGCGGCCGCTCTGCAAACGATTTGGTGTCAGCTGCGTCCAGAGGACTACCAGGGACTTGTCGACTCACTTCCACGGCGTCTCACTGCAGTTCGCAGGGCCAGAGGAGGCCCCACACGCTATTAGGTGACTATCCCATGACGTTTGCTAAGTCAGTGTATATACATAAGATATTCAGACATACATTTTGGTCTTATTAATTACAGTTTACAGTACATGCAATATTTACTGCTAAAAAAGTAATTTCCATACAGGCTATGAAGGCCCTTGGAGGGGTGGAATGTAAAGGCTTCCACTATTCTCAATATCGGCACTTTGTTGGGTAGAATTGTTAGCTCTACGATCAAGGAAATTAACTTAAGTCGGTATTAAATCGTGGATGATTCTAAGAACATGTTTTAATTACACATTCGTTTACACGTATCATTAAAAATATACTTATGAACGTAATAAGTAAACTTCAAAATTCTCACGATTTTTTTACAACTTCAGGTCGTGTAACTGACTGCGGACTCTGAGGCATATTTTCAGTACCTAATGAGGCTGCCGCAGTTAACATTTCATTACGATTCCGAAGAAGAGATCATCCTTTCAAGTAGCTGGTGTTCAGTAGTAGTAAGTTGTCATTTTCCCAATTCAGACAGACTCAGCCACTGATAGACTTGTGTGTTCAAGAAAAACTACTGGAAAACATAACGTTTCACAAAAACATTGCTCAACTTCCCTAAAAGTACACTGCGATTCTTCTGAAAATAACGAAAAATTGAAATAATCTCGCCAATTTTCTATTGGCGAAAATTCCACTACCTAAAAGGTGGTCTGCGCTCCAATATCCATTAAAGCTTCTGAAAAGGAGACCTCATGACGTCTTAAATCACAGTCATATATAAAACCCCCACTTTTTTGGGTGCCTAGTGGTCATGAAACTTCATAATCAGAGGTCATTTTTTTCTCTCAGGTTAGAAGGTTGGTTCGTATCCTCGCTTTAAATGTCCAGATCACCGGGCGAGTTGACCGTGCGGTTAGGAGCGCGCAGCTGTGAGCTTGCATCCGGGAGATAGTGGGTTCGAACCCCACTGCTGGCAGCCCTGAAGATGGTTTTCGGTGGTTTCCCACTTTAACACCAGGCAAATGCTAGGGCTGTACCTTAATTAAGGCCACGGCCGCTTCCTTCCCATCCCTAGACCTTTCCTGTCCCATCGTCGCCATAAGACCTATCTGTGTCGGTGCGACGTAAAGCAACTAGCAAAAACAAAAAACATGTCCTGATCCGCTTTGTCACACCCTGTGAGTGCTCTAACTCAACTTTTTTTAAATTCTAGTTAACCACACTAATATTCATGATCTCCACGGAAATTAATCTTGGCACAATTGTATTCCATCTCTCTTTGAAGCCCGCGGGACACATTCTGCCCATAAAGGACCTTTGGCTAGTCATATGGCTTGCAGAAAACAGACAGTCTGCCGTTTTGGTTGGTTTTCTTGACCGTGTTTGCTTTATCTCATATCAGACAGCTCCTCATTTGTCTGACTCTTTAACTGAATGGTCAGCGTTGAGGCCTTAGGTTCAGAGGGTCCCGGGTTCGATTCCCGGCCGAGTCGGAGACTTTAATCGCCTCTGGCCCGGGGAGTGGGTGTTCATGTTTGTCCCAACACTTTCCTCTTCATATTCACACAACACACCACACTACACTACCATCCACCACAGAAACACGCAATAGTGATTACATCCCTCCATATAGCGTTGACGTCAGGAAGGGCATCCAGCAGTAAAACAGGGCCAAATTCCCATGTGCAACACAGTTCACACCCGCAACCCCACAGATGTGAGAAAAGCGGTAGAAAAAGAAGACGACTGCTCCTCATTTGACCTTACACCATGAGGCAACTCCATTACAGCTAAAATCCTCCGATGAGACTAGGGTCGGACATGGGGTCCACCTGCTACCAAAGGGTTGGCAACTAACTTTAAAAAGTGACAAACTGTAGTATCCATCGCTGACGGAACAAGCACTTAGCACGTGCATGACGACTGTTTGTCCACTCCCCACATTGTTCCTCAGATTTTGAGGCGCATGCCTCCCTCTGTCAGCGGCTTGTTGTGACGTACTAACTTATGTACTTGCTCTCTGTGGTCCTTTACAGTTCCATTCTATTTTATTTTTTGCATTATAGCTGATATTTATTTTATCTCTTATTCTGGTATAAAAGAAAACGAAGTAAAAGGGTTAATATTCATAAAAATACTGATCGGTGTACAAGCCCTTTAAAATGTTGGCAGAACGATCTCCACATCTGCAGTCTTTACAATCTATAAGGCTAGTTACCTGCTTTAGGACTTAAATTTTTACACGACTGACACTGATATTTCCCCTTATCTTTCACTCTATCAGGAAAAGTTAAAGAATGAATGAAAACCTACAACCTGTTTGCCAGTCAGTGACCGGGTCAGGGATGGAATGAATGAATCCCCTATCCTGTGGCGAGGATAGGAATTATGCCGGCTGCCGAAGCCTGTCGCACTCCTCAGGAGCAATGATTAATAACTAGAGCCCGGATTTTCATGCATTAATAGATTAAAATGCAAATTTACTAAAGCGAGTAGCACGTATAGTCTATCTTCACAACGATTATGCTATGGGGTTTGCATAAACTTGAGGGCTGCAGCATATCAGAACCCCTATAATTTATGTTACTCTTGCTACATTATGGAAGAGCGGGTGGCCGACACTTCCTACTAACCAAATTAGTTTGCAATCTAACCTGTTACTACATAAAAATCCGGGCTTTATTAACGACTAATTAATCAATGTAATGTTGCTGCTGATCAGTTTTGTGGGCTTTCGATATTGTAGGCCCTCACGTTTATTTTTCTTCCGACTCAATGAGCATCTAATGTAAAGGAAGTTCTTCTTCCTCACGTTATGATTCCCTCTTGTCTTATTCTTCAAACGATCGTTCCTTTTAACTATATTTTCCTCATTTTGATAATCATCTTCACAATTTTCCTTGTCGATATGGACTGACGACCACGCATTCTTTCATCTAAAGACAATCACGACAAAAACCACCACCATCGCCATTTAACACGATTGAACAATATTCCCATGTAAGCGATGCTCGCCTTTAGACATTGATTAAGCAACATTAAGTAATAATTCACGAATTCTGTTATCATAGCCGGCACGGGAAAACACTACAAGATATATGGGTTATGTACAGTCCGCCTCTGTGGTGTAGTGGTTAGCGTGATTAGCTGCTCTGCCACGAAATTTGAAAAGTGGTATGAGGGCTGGAACGGGGTCCACTTAGCCTCGGGAGGTCAACTGAGTAGAGGTGGGTTCGATTCCCACCTCAGCCATCCTGGAAGTGGTTTTCCGTGGTTTCCCACTTCTCCAGGCGAATGCCGGGATGGTACCTAACATAAGGCCACGGCCGCTTCCTTCCCTCTTCCTTGCCTATCCCTTCCAATCTTCCCATCCCTCCACAAGGCCCCTTTTCAGCATAGCAGGTGAGGCCGCCTGGGCGAGGTACTGGTCATTCTCCCCAGTTGTATCCCCGACCAAGAGTCTCGCGCTCCAGGACACTGCCCTTGAGGCGGTAGAGGTGGGATCCCTCGCTGTGTCCGAGGGAAAAGCCGACCCTGGAGGGTAAACAGATGATGATGATGATGATGATGATGATGATGATGATGTACAACTTTTGTTATGTAGTATTTGTAGATAGGATCAAAAACAATGTAGATATTTGAGAATTACTTTTTTAGCCTTCCCGTAAACTACCATTTCACTCAGCGTAAATAAAATTATTTATAGCCTAAAGTGTAGTGACTTATTCCCCGACTTTGTATGCCGATTTTCATTCAGTTCTGTTCAGTGTGATACATACATACATAGAAGAAGAGAAGACAGAAAATTAAAAACCGCATATCCTTCTTACTGCCTCCGTGTCTCAGGCGGCAGAGCGCCGGCCTCTCACCTCTGAGTTCCGTGGCTCAAATCCCGGTAGGTCTATATGAGATTTGTGCTGCACAAAGCGGAGGCTGGAAAGGTTTTTCTCCGTGTACTCCGGTTTTCCCTGTCATCATTCATTCCAACAACACTCTCCAATATAATTTCATTTCATCCGTCAGTCATTAATCTTTGCCCCCAGAGGAGTGCGACAGGCTTCAGCAGCCGGCACAATTCCTATCCTCGCCACTAAATGGGGCTTCATTCATTCCATTTCCTGACCCGGTCGTAAGACTGGTAACAGGCTGTGGACTTTCATTTCCTTCTTACTGTGGGTATGACTGATACAGAGACACCATCCTGTTTTATTCTGAACAATGTGCAGACACGATTATTACTTTTATAGACAGGGCTATAGATTAAATTATTGGCATTTTAACGAACCCCACTTGAAGGGAAGTTTCCAATCCACTGGCGTATCTTAAGACTTCTCACACTCTGAAAGGACAATTTTTTTTCAACGAAGCTGCATACCACCTATGAATCAATTTTCTAGCATTACTTTTCGAGATATGATATCTCTCGTCGGTGCACAATTACATCTCATGATCTCTTGCCGTTAAGTGCATATCTGAAGGCCCGTCCTTCCCCAGAGATAAATGCTATCGTCTCTGCTATACAATATCGCTCCTATGATGTCAGCATCTATCACATCGTCCGCATTATACACTAATAACTGTCAAGCATTGTTAACAGAACGCGTCAGAAATAAATGATCACCATTGTCTATGCCTACCGAGCATTTCATAACAGATCCATTGCTGGAATTCCAACCACAATACTCAGCATTGCCATACCGGTAATTGTAGATTTTCCGTAATCTGACCAGTGTTGCCAACATAGCGGATTTTCCGCTAAATTTGGCGGAATTAGAAGACTGTCGGCGGAGGAATATATCATTTAGCGGACAGCGGATTTCTTGGCGGAATTCTAGATTTATTATAGCGGAATTTAGTATTTTTATCCATTTTACGTTTTTTCTAAATTTGTACTCCAGTCTGTCTCCGAGCTATTCCGTATTTATTGCCAGAGCTAGCAGTCACATGAGGAAAACATGTTACTTGGATTTGATGTTATGAGATCATGGTATCATAAATTTGTAATGCGTGAGGAAAGGTTATTTTTCTCTTAGTTGACGAATAACGACAGATAATGAAACTGTGAGAGTAGCTTTTATATTTATGCTATGAAGGAAGACCGTTTAATGAACTGGCCTGTTCCGTGTGTGGCCCTTGGTGTAGGGGATTCACCTAGCTTGCACCCGGCACTAAAACGCCTACAAGTTTTAGCTCGCCGGCTCGCAGGCAGGGGGTTAATCCCAGTGAAACTCACAGATCAGGTGAGTACAGACATTTACTTTTATTTTTAGTATTATTTATTATTATTGTTTATGTCCGACTCGTTGACTGAATGGTCAGCGTACTGGCCTTCGGTTCAGAGGGTCCCGGGTTCGATTCCCGACCGGGTCGGGGATTTTTAACCTTCATTGGTTGATTCCAATAGCCCGGGGGCTGGGTGTTTGTGCTGTCCCCAACATTCCTACAACTCACACACATAACACTATCCTCCACCACAATAACACGCAGTTACCTACACATGGCAGATGCCGCCCACCCTCATCGGAGGGTCTGCCTTACAAGGGCTGCACTCGGCTATAAATAGCCACACGATATTATATATAATATTATATTATTATTTATTATTATTATTGCTCATTTTTATTGCTCATCATTTGACATCGGATTTCTTGGCGGAATTTTAGCGGATTTTAATAGTGTTTAGCGGATCTTGAAAATATAAGTCGGCAACACTGAATCTGACAGGTATAGGATTCCTACTCATTTTGAGTTTATCGGGATTGATTAGGAACCAAAAGCAAGGTTTCTGGGCAAGTTCATATAAAATAACACTCCAAAATTCTAATATGGCAGGCCTAAGATATTTCTTCATATTTGTTTTTTAATACTGAGGGCTCGCAGTAGCGATCAATCGAATTCTCTGTAGTAGTGAGCAAAAGCTCCAGAATTTATCTAGAGAGAATCTGGAACTCGAGTTGTATTTATTTTGGCTATTTAGCGAATGACTAATTAGTCATAATATAAAACAAATCAAATACAAGGTGGTCGGAAAGAATGTGAGCCTTAGAGCTTTGGTTATATTGTAAGTAATTTGATAAAATTGCGTCGATATCTTGCGCTGTTGCCATTTTATCAGCTGCTGAAGTTAGCCAATCAGATCGCTTCGCGGGTGAATTCAAATGGACTTTATCAGGCGGTGTTGCTAAATATGGACGTGGCTTGGTCGGGTTTCAGCCGGTGCCACTATAGCGTGCTTGCTATGGAGCGAGCCTATCAGCAGGGAAGTCATTGTTCAAGTCCCACCCCTGGAGAAGTTTATTTCTTCTATAGGCGCTCTCAAGCCGGTCATAAGCCGCGAGCAATTTTAGCAACACCGCTTCGCAAAGCGATCTGAATGGCTAATTTCAGCAGCTATTACAATGACAACGGCACGAGATATCGACGCAACTTTTTTTAAAATTACCAATCAGTATAACCAACGCTCTAATACTCACATACTTGGTTCATATTCTTTCCGACTACCTTGTATTTGATTTGTTTTATATCATGACTAATTAGCCAAAATAAATACAACTCGAGTTCCAGATTCACTCTATATAAATTCTGGAAAATAATAGGCTTAATAGGATGGTAGTGGTTATTGTTTTAAGATGAGGTACAACTAGGCAACCATCCTCTATTAACACTAATCAGGGAGAAGAAAAACTGGAAGAAGTCCGACACTTCGAAAAATGAAGGTAGGTACCGGCCAAAGAAAGACAAGGACCACGAAGGGCGCGAAAATGAAAAACTCCCCAAGGCCTTGCAACCTAATATCGTCAGGGTCGGAAAAGAAAAAGATTTGACCAAGGGAGGTCGGATAGGATACATGAAAGTGAGCAGCCTGACACAAATAAATGGAAACAATGTCAGAACTCAGCTAAGTGCCCCGTGGTCGTTAATCTACGCTCCACAGTTGAGAGCCCCTGGGGTCCCTTTTAGTCGCCTCTTACGATAGACAGGAGATACCGTGTTATTCTACCGCCCCCACTCACAGAGGGTAGGCTACTTGGAAGAAGGATGGTCTAGGGCTCTAAGCAAACCTTTAACGACTAGCATGTCAGCTAAGGTCTTTTTTATTATATTCTACTCTCTGGTGTACCATCGGTTTATTTCCTTTGAAATCATCATGAAACCCCTCATTTGACTTCATTTAGATAGCATAATATATTCGTCATATTCGACTGAATGTTTTATGATTTTATTTTGCAAACATCACTAAAAATTACATTCAAAACAGGTACATTTTAAGAATAAGGTATATTTTTGCTCTAACCTAGTGAAACTTCTAAAAACTATGGCCATAGAATAAATTGGGACATGCTTATTTATTAAGACGTCATGTTAAAATATTTATTTATTTTCGAAGCACAAGATACAGCTACACTGAGCGAGTTGGCTGTGGGGTTAGGGCCGTGCTGCTGTGAGCTTGCATCCGGGAGATAGTGCGTTCGAAACCCACTGTCGGCAGGTCTGAAAGTGGTTTTCCGTGGTTTGCCATTTTCACACCAGACAATTGCTGGGACTGCACCTTAATTAAGGCCACGGCCGCCTCCTTCCAACTCCCAGGCCTTTCCCCTTCCATCGTCGCCATAAGACCTGTCTGTGTCGGTGCGACCTAAAGCCAACTGTAATTTATTTATTTATTTATTTATTTATTTATTTATTTATTTATTTATTTATTTATTTTAAATCGATATAACCAACTATGGTCTACAGTTACATACACTACCTGTCTCTCCCTCTTAGGCTTACACCTTTTTGTTTACATTGTAGCCAAAAGTGTTTCAACCTCACGCTGCTAATCAGCCGTCCTTTCGCCGAGATGTTCCACGGTTTAGCAGCATCTTTCTCTGAATCATCTCTCAACCCCGCGACTTTCTTCCTAGTTAGTTGCTTTACGTCGCACAGACACAGATGGGTCTTTTGGCGACGATGGGACAGGAAAGGGTTAGGAATGGGAAGGAAGCGGCCGTGGCCTTAATTAAGGTGCAGCCCCAGCATTTGCCTGGTGTGAAAATGGGAAACCACGACTTTCTTCCTAATGATGGTCCTCTCCATTATATCCTCTGGTCTTATATCATTTACCCGTATGTCCCTGTGCCAGTGAGGATGAGATTTCCATTTTTTCTGTAAAGTGCGTAATTTGTGCGCCAATCTCTCCGGGTTCATTCCCTACAGTTGGCCATAACAAGTTAATCTTCGTATTATTATTATTATTATTATTATTATTGTTACCGTGTTTTTGTGGTAGGTAGAGGTGAAAGAAGGTGCGGGTGTGAACGGGTCTCAAACTACGAAATTAAAGTTAATGTAAAATTTAACAAGGTTATATTTTCTTAGCAAAAAAACAAGAAATAACAATAATGGCAGGTACAGAGTAGCAAAACCACTAATCGAGAATGTACAATTACAGGATTTGGGCTCCGAGAGCCAGACACACAATTCTGAGCAATTAGCCCAGCATTACGATATACCGAATTCAACAAAGGGGGCAGAAGACCCCAATCAAGCCCAGGAGCACTTGCTCCAAATTACACAGTAAAGCCTCCTCGAGGCATACAACACTCAATTTTCGAAAAAGAGCCACTCGCTCTCAACTTTAAGCCTATCAAAGGCCACACCAAACTCCACCTTCAAGTTGTCCTCTAAGGACGTATTCACAGGGGTAACATACCCAACCTACTGAGGTCTATTAAGTGAGAAAAGGATAATTACTTGACCTCTAAAATAACAATTGAGAGGAGGCGATCTGCACTCCTAATACACTTGTTTAAAACCCTAATCTAGCACTAGGCCACTAATGCAAGGGCTAATCCCATACTACTGAGGTGACTTTAGAAAAGAACAATTTACATTACATTAAGGAAGAATCGGTTGTGAGAAATAAGTTCACCTCAAAACAAAATGAGTGGGAGCTCGAGAGGGTTAAGCACTCTCTATCCCAATATGTAGCTTTAAAAGATAATAGATGCTAAGAGTAGTTACATTTTAGGAAAAGGTTACATGGTAGAAACGCTTCGGACCCGCCCCGAGAGTTAAACTGCTGAGCTAGCAAGAAAATAAGTTATTAAAAGGCCATTACCTTGGAGTAGAACTGCTCCCCGAAGAAAGAGGCGCTTCCCGCCCCCTGCTATGTACTTTACACACTGAAAGATGGTACTGAAGTGGCGCACAGACCCTAAAATCAGCAGTTTATATACTCTCACGGAAAGTTCGAGGCGTTTCAGGAAGGAAAACACCCGCCCACAATCATTTTATTGGTGGATAAAGAGAACCCCTACACAATATGAAGAAGAAACACATTATTGGTGGAAAATTAATTAAAGAAATTCGGGATTGGCTAGATTCAAAACAAGGGGAAAGAAAGGGTTAATATTGCCAACTTAAACAATGACTGAAAGAAATTTAGCAAAGAACAAACTTTTGAAATTAAATTTTCTCCAAAAAAAACAGTTCTTTCACTTCGCACTAGGGTGCATCGTTGTAGTTCTTCAGTAGTGTCCTCTAGAAGAGAATGTTCACACTTCTTACTACAAGCAAAACAAAAATACATCGAAAACAACACAGTTCAGAAACTTCAAAATTTCCAAGTAGTGGCATCTTCAGGGTAACTTGAAAATTAACACATAAGACCAAGTTCAGACTTCTCCCGGTAGGGGAGTTTCAACTGGCGCAAGGTTTAAATAAGCGGCGTGGAGGTGTACCGCCCGGTACAATTATTATTATTATTATTATTATTATTATTATTATTATTATTATTATTATTATTATTATTATTATTATTATTATTATTATTATTATTATTATTGTACCGGCCATTCAAAAGAAGCGCCTTAATGAACTCCTCTATCGAACAAAACGTGAAACACCGACTGTAGGAAGTTGGGACATTGACCTGAAGATGTCACCATTGAAGTATGGAGTAATTGTGTTATTGTGAAGTTGCCTAAACTGTCTGGATTTATTTGCTTTGTGTTTGTTTACTTCAAAAAGTTTGGACATTTCTCCACAGATGTCATCACCAAAAACTATGGTCATGCACTCTGGTGCAAAGTAAAAGAATTGGTTATTGAAAGAAATGTTGTGTTTATGGGTTTTCTCAAGTCAATTTATTTTCATTTGTTTTTGTATATATTTCAAAGTTTGCAGCACTTCTTTCTCATTTCCGCCAGGTTTGAATCTAGCCAATAGGAATTTTTTATAATTATTTTTCAGCCTATCACAGGATTCTTTTTGGTTCTTTGGGTGTAACTTTTGAATTTGCTAATAAAATTGAGAGGGCGTGTCCGAATTAGTCCAGAATCCTCTCGAACAATCCCCTCAGGTGTATAAGCTCAGGCTTTTCTGGCTACCTTGTCCAATTGATCGTCGTCTTTCTGAGTGTGTGTGTTAAGACAGGAGGCTGGGATCCTCATTCCTCGGCAGACAGAACAACAGCCAGGTAATGGCCACCAATATTATATCTTTCTTTTTTTTGCTAGGGGCTTTACGTCGCACCGACACAGATAGGTCTTATGGCGACGATGGGATAAGAAAGGCTTAGGAGTTGGAAGTAAGCGGCCGTGGCCTTAATTAAGGTACAGCCCCAGCATTTGCCTGGTGTGAAAATGGGAAACCACGGAAAACCATTTTCAGGGCTGCCGATAGTGGGATTCGAACCTACTCTCTCCCGGATGCAAGCTCACAGCCGCGCGCCTCTACGCGCACGGCCAACTCGCCCGGTGATTATATCTTTCTAGCTGTCTCCGCAAATTTATCAGAGGGGAAGGTCCGAATTTCTAACTATGTAACCAACCTTTCTAAAATGTAAGTTTTCGTTCGGCTAATGTAAAATTTCATAAAGTCTTAAACTGTAATTCGGGGATACAGAGTGCGTTACCCTCTTGAGTTCCCCTTCAAGTTGGTTCGAGGTGACTACGACTTTGTAACTGTTTTCTTCCTTCCTGTAATGCATTGAAATCAACTTTCATTCGAGTCACGTCAATAGCTTGGGATTATCCCCCGTATCATAGGGCCGAGAGCCCTGTTAGGATCTTAATACTTCATTATCTAGGAGCGCAAGTGTACGCCTCCATTCAGTTTGTGTTCGGGCCATAATTTAACCTTTATTTTTCCAAAAAGGCCCAGTAGGTTGGGTATTAGTTACCCCTGTGTAAAATAAATTTTGTAAATTGTGCTCAGAGAGGCCGGAAACCATAAAGTTTTGTGTAATGTTGCCTTAAGCGGGCTGTTAAAATGTGGTTAATGTTGGAGAGCATGTAAGCTCTTTTCTACTTTACTGTAATATTGAGGAGTGCCTCTGGCAGGCTGTAAAGTTGTTGGAGCAGAGTGCTCTTGAATTGGAATATTCCTGTCCTTGCCTAAACATTGTGATTTTTGCAAATTTTGTAAAACTGGATCTTGCATTTCAAGACTTGTAACTCTGGGGCTTGAAACCCAAAATTGTTAAATTCCCTTCTCTGGGATTCTCAATTTTGTTAAGTTTGAAATTCTAAAAGAAATATAACCTTTATTTAAAGTTTTAATTCAATTTTAATATCGTGGTTAGGCCCATTCAAGCCCACACCTTCTTTCACCTCTCTGCGATCCACCAAAAGACGGTAACAATTATTATTATTATTAGTATTATTATTATTATTATTATTATTATTATTATTATTATTATTATTATTATTATTATTATTATTATTGAGTACTGAAATGTGAAATCGATGTATCTTTGTATTCAGGTCAGAACTTAACTTTGACTTGAGTTTTATTCTGTTCATGACGACCTTATAATTACAGTATATACTCCGATCATATGGTTAATTTATAAATATTAAATGTGTCTTTCCTAAATTAAAACATATCTATTGTACACAGGCAGGTTTCGGCTACTTCCAATGGATGCTGATGCTGGTAGCGGGTCTGGGGCTCGCGACGGATAGTGTGGAGTTGTTCGTCATCCCGTACATCCTCCCGAGCGCTGAAGTAGAGCTGTGCATCACGGGCGCTGAGAAGAGCTGGCTCCGTAAGTACAAACTAAACCTCCTCGTTGACGGATCTTTGCGTCGGAAAGATCCAAAAAGTATGGCAAGAAAAATAACACTTCTTCAATAATATTGACGCTAGCTGTTAGTAGGAATCATACAATAATGTTTTGCGTTGAAAGTTGCGTTAAATTCAGACTCCTTAGCTGAATGGTCGGCATTGAATCCTTATGTTCAAAGGAACCACTGTTCGATTCCCGGAAATTTGGAATTTTAGCCGTCTATGATTAATTTCTCTGGCTCGACGACTGGGTGACTTGTTCCCTTAACACACTCCTCTTGATTCACACACCACACAACCAACAACTAAAGAAACACCCAAGTTGGCGACAGGAAGAGCATCAGGCCGTGAAATTCATTACACCCGAGACCCCACGAGGCCGTATGATAAGAAGTTTAAGCCTCAACCCTACCTTAAGGAACCCGCGACACATAGAGCCCTCTAAATGCCTAGACTTCCTTATAAATAGGCCTATAATATTTGAACTAAATTTTGGAGTGAAAAATATCTTTTTAAAATTGTAAACTATGCTATTGATAATCCAGAATTACTGTCTCTCTTAACTTTCAATGTACCTCACTTCAATTCCAGAAATAACATAACATTTTTTAAATGAAAAAAACCGTGCCGCCTTGATAACTCGCCGATGAACAGGTTCTGTAGTATTTTCAAGTGCCATTAAGAAAAATAATGGCCTTGACTTCAGTCTGCCAATGCGCGAGTTTGTAATTGAACTTCATTGCGCAATTGTATGAAGTCCTAAAAATAGGGGAAATTGTAAGGTAACATTCTGTAATATTGTGCTTGCACGTGCATTGCTTAATTTATTTTGTCATTTTACTTTGTCGTGTGTTGTTCCACCGTATTAATATAAGGTTATTTAGTTTTTAGAAAAATACTTTGATATTTTATATTAACATTATATCATATTAGATAAAACTGTAGAATATAGTTTAGATATAAGTATTACCATGTTAATTGTAGATTATATGATGTAGTTGCCACTGTAATTGGGACACTAACTACTTCAGTGTGAAATAAATAAATAAATAAATAAATGATGAGAGAGGAGAGGAAGTAAATCGGCAAGCTACCGCACAAGGAATGCCTCCACTAAACATTAAACTTGTATATAGAACGCCAAAGCAGGCTGATCATGGAAGGTTTAATATGCCCTCCTGTAATGCAGTTTGTGCGGTCTTTACACTTAATGCTGATCAGAGCTTTCCTGACAATGAAATGATAGTACATCAGCGTAACAAAACCATTTACCCTTTAAAGAATATTGATAAACGCGTCAAACCATTTACTTATTCGTCATTTATCCAGCAAGTACCGACGGTTATTACACTAATTTGCAATTGCATATACCATACGCTAGCCGCCATTATTTAACTCGCCTTTGAGATGGCACAGTACAGGCTTTCGTTTCGACCTTAGCTGGTTGAACAGTAACAACAACGGAGTCTGATTTATGACAAATTCAATTCAACACACTTTATTTCTGTGGAAGATTATTCCAGCTGTATTTTATGGATACGTATACTCGTGTAGAATGTGAGCGCATTCAATGGATACAGTATAACAAAAATGAGATTCTCACAGAACAGCACACGGGAGTAACGCGTTTCCCCAATGTACTATCCCAAACAAGAATGCCACAATTGGTGAAGAACATATTTTACCTTTTCTTGGTTCAATTCTATATTAGATACACCGAAGATTTTGAAGATGCGATGGCTACCATTCGACGGCTCGGATCCCCTGCTTCATTTTATCACAATGACGTCAAATCCTAACTAGCCGGAAGTAAAACAACCTGGCCAGAGAGAAGGCGTTACCTTCTAGGTAGCCCGCCCCTTCCCTTCAAGGAGGGGAATGAAAACTTTTCATGATGAAGTAAAACAAGGTCGGCGGTTGAAGAGTGGCTTTGGGCTGGTCAGACAGCTCTGCACTCCGACTGACCAACCGAGCAGAGGAGGGGTGGCTCTAGGCATCTGTTTTCGGGAGACGGGGAAGGGTTGGACCTCACGGCTTTTTCCCACCGTCGGCTGTCCTGAGAATGGTTTTCCGTGGTTTTTCCATTCTCCTGCACTAAGACGAATGCCGGGACAGTTCCTAGTATAGGCCACGGCCGCCAACCCTCTCACCTTCTCCGAACATCTCCTTCACCGTAACGAATCTCCTGACCTGAGAGACGGTGTCACCGTCTAGGAGGCCCGCCTACCCCTTCACGGGAGCAATGAAAACATTTCAGTAGTAAGTAAAACAAGCGTTGTGAATTTCTTTAGAAGACGAGGCTACCTTAGAACAGCTCCCAAAAAATCGTCCTGATAACGAAGCCAGGGTTGCTAAGTTGAAATTCGATCAATTAATAGAAGATTTCGATGAAACTCAGGTCTTTGGGAAAGTCGTCACTTTTGTGTATACAGTACTAAAAGAGAGGACTCCCACACACGCACTTGCCTATGATTACGACTACAGATGACAACATTCGTCTACCAGAAAAACTAGATGACTTGTTTTCAAATGAAACACTCGATAACAGTACAGTTAGAACTCTTACTCAAGTGGATGATTTCAAAAGAAAAGTCACAGCGCTCAACGCTTGAACATCAACTTACCAGGTCGACAGGAATATTAAGCCGATATTGGGCAAAGAGGTTCGACATTAGATGCTTATTTCAGATACAAATAAAAAATTTGAATAAGAAGAAGATATCAATCGATTTAATGGACATTTTGAAAATATACCGTATTATTATTAGGGGGCTGTCTGGCCGAGGCGGTAAAGGCCTGCTCGGTTCGCCCGGAAGGACGTAGGTTCGAATCCCCGTCAGGAAGTCGTAAAATTTAAGAAGCGAGATTTTCACTTTCGGAGGTGCACATGGCCCTGAAGTTCACTCAGCCTACACCAGAAATGAGTACCAGGTTAATTCCTGGGGGAAAAAGTGGCCGGGCGTAGAGCCAACCACTCTACCCCATCAAGTACCGAGGTTACGGATAGTGGAAGCCTTTACCTTCCACCCCTCCAAGCGCCTTCATGGCCTGTACGGAGATGACTTTGCTTTTGCATTTTTTAACGTATTATTAATACGTGCCGAAACATTTCAGATCGAGTGAATGCGAGTTCGGCAGCTGTGAGTCGTTCGTGGGATTCACAATGTGCATTCATTCTACAACTGGAACTATACCACTTACGACTGTTACTTTATCATGAAAAAAGACGCAAAAAACGTTCTGAAATTCTTCGAACCATAAGTGAAACCCGATATGAGACATAAACAAGCATTTTTAGTTCGTGGTTTAGCTTACGACGATCAACAATCGGTAGTAGAGATGGCTGAAAAATAACGTAACAGTTACGTTGTCACAATTACATGCCTGTCACTGTTACAAATGTAACGAAAAGAAAAAAAGAACAGGTTACCGAATAATGACAACAGAATAAATAAATTAGTATACTAACTTTCCATATTGATATTAGAGGTAACATTAGATAACATAACATTATTTCATTTTACTTAATCGATCCTCTTGCACCGGTTTGTGTCGAGGTTTGGCAGACAGATCATCATGTTTTCTTGTCTTCTATTCTTGATCGGGGCATTGTCAAACTCACTCCTCTAGATTTCAGAAAAGACGCTATGTTGTCTTCTCACTTCATCCGTTGTCTACCTTTCGTTAACTTTATAGCGAATAGGAATGCGCGTTTTGCTGCACCGACTTTCAACAGTGTAATGATGCGTGCGCGCATGTGCGAGTGAACGAATGGGACTTCGCAACACAGCTGTAACGAGACAAGCTTGAAGCCGTGACTAGGCTGTGACCAGTAAAAGGTGAGTAACGTTGGACGCTATTTTTAACTGTTACTCTTCACAGTTCCTTTATTGTAGAAGTGATAGATGTAGCAGTTCCGTTTGCCACACCTCTAATCGGTAGGATTACTGGGAATGCTAACAGTGAGCCATCTGGTGGCGAATGAGACTACCGCCTACTACAGACTAGCGGTAAAGCATTCTTAAATTTAAACCTTCATTGTTGGAGAAGTCTTTGTCGTGAACAGTCGAGATTTTGTTCTGAAGACGTGGAGCAAAGTTCTCTGCGAAACGTAAAGGGTCTCACCTTGTTTTCTTGACACGGCATAAGCCCAAAAGCGTATTGTCATGTCTACAATAATGAAGATACGCAGTGGCGTCTGGTGCAGGGAATCAGTTGTGTGCTGTAACCCATCCCTCTCTAAAAAATACAAATATTTAGAAACATATGCTGTTTCCAAGAGGTTCTCCAGTGAGTTTTCCACACTGAACAAACAAGCAAACAACCTCAACACATATACACAATCGTCATACAAAACTAATTAAACACACAGTAACACCTGCAATGACAAAACATTCCCGAACTCACTTGGTTTGAGCGCGCAAAAACAGAACTTCTCAATGTTACCAAAATCAGTGAAATAAAACCAGCAACTTCGTAATGCAAAATTGCATATTATGTTACTGTGAAATTTATAAACTAGATATTTTATAATTGAAGAAAATCACAATATCATGTCCTTATTTTAACATTTTTTACAGTTCATCGATTTACAAATGTGGCTATGGAATAGGCAAGTTGGGAGTATTAAAAGACTTGGAGGGAACAGCTGATGGCTTCCTGTACAGTATTTTCTTTTCCCGTTTGCTTTGAGCGATCCCCTCTTAAATGCTACCGCTGAGTCAAGAGACCGCCACCTGCCAAGTTCTCATTTCGCTCGAAGTGCAGGTGTGACTAGTGCTGCCTCTCTGCGGTCGAACGAAGACTCGTTCTGAAGTGATGTCTTGGCGGTCTTGGCGGTCTTGGCTGTTGTTTCCACAGCACATCGGAAAAGTTGGGCACGCATACGCAAAAGGCAGAGTTCCTGCTTTCTGCAAAAAAAAAAAAAAAAAAAAAAAAAAAAAAAAAAAAAAAAAAAAAAAGACTTAGAAATGCTCGCTGAGCTGCGATCTGCACAGCACCCGGCGTGGAGCGCACGACTAGTTGCCTGGTTGTGAGGGGAGTTGGATGATTTACCATTCTTTGGCTGACGTCTTATTCAATGCACTGTATTTGATTGTAGATCATGCTTTATTTTTCAAATAGACAATGTGCTGCAGCACTTCAGCTCCTGAAGTTATGTCGTTTAAGCAACCAGTGAATCTATTTCGACGTTCCGATCACACTTTCATCTAGAATTTACAGCTCGGTTTCTAAGGCTTTGTTTTAGTTGCGGAATACACCTCAAGATAGCTTCAACAAAACAAGAAATATTGCATGGAGTGTTTCACGCAACTAAGAATTCGCTTGACGTTGAAAAATATTGGTCGCAGTTTGTTTAACGGACCATTGGTGTTTCAGAGTAATATTTCACTGTGTACAAGATGTTTCTGACGCGAAAATAATAATAATAATCTCCCTTGAAAAGATCTCGACAACCTTGGACGGAATATAACCCGTGAAATGCGATCATAACTCCAGTACACTACATCTGACCCTGAGAATATGATAATTACAATAAATGAAAAGTTATTTTATTAAGATATATTGGTTATTTTACTTTATTTAATAAAATCTCTGGAGTTTACATTGGATTGTATGTTGCGTTCAATTATATGCTCTACGTCTGTGACTGTATGAACAGCGCACCTAACGTGTAATCCGCAGGCTTAATACGCGATTCTTCATTATCCACTACGAAGACGTGAAATGTAGAGCATGAGATTTACTTTTCCATAAATTAGTTGTTCCCGCAAGGCTGCCAGACCCGCATATTTGATATTATATTTTCTGCTCATTCGCTTTCAAGCCTGGGGAGCCCGTACCATTCTCATTTCTTTGCGCTTATTAATTTAATTCAAAGCGGAATACAAAAAGTGCAAACAAGCGAAACTAATGAGAAAATAGACATCAAAGGCTGCTGTTTGTGGAGGAGTTATCATGAGGATAACCATATTAACGATGGAAGAGATCTAAGGCTCAGCTGTTGTCCTATACCAGTAAATTAATGAATTTTTATTTTCGATAGCAGAGTGTATCCAGTTGCTGTGATCGAACGGGGTAGCATAGTAGCGTCCTATTTGGATGGACAGGGTCCTTCTCTATTTATTTATTATCCACAATTTTCTTTACCCCAGTGTTGCCACGTCTCCCGAAATTTCAGGAGATATTTAAGTTTTTGCAACACATCAGAAAATTCGAAAAAAAACAAAAAATCTCCCGAAATTACTTCTAATCCAAATGTAAAGAAAATGAATAATAATAATAATAATAATTAAATCCCGGATTTTTATGCAGTAACAGGTTAGATTGCAAAATAATTTGGTCAGTAGAAAGTGTCGGCCACCCACTCTTTCATACAGTAGTGTAGCAAGGGTAACATATATTGTAGGGGTTCTGATGGGCCGTACCCCTAATGTTTATACAAACCCCATAGCACAGTTGTTGTGAAGGTAGACTATACTTGCTGTTCGCTTCAGTAACTTTGCATTCTAACCTATTAATGCATGAAAGTCCGGACTCTAATAATGATTAATGGTGCATAATATATTTCTGCCCGAAAGCTCTTTCCTCGTCTCACTGCGTGTCGTTTTATCGATAACATGTTAGGTAATTCCCTGCATTCATTTTAGGCTCGAATTACGTAATCTCTCCCCTCTTATTGAACTCAAAACTCAGGCTTAACTACATCATTCGAAGGGAAATCCCCGACCCGCATACATCTACATGAAGGTTGAGGAGAAAGAGAATAATAAAGTGGCGAGAGAGTACGGGTGAGTGAAATTATATACTTTTCTCATTATAACTTCAAATGACTATTGCATTCTTTAATTTAGTTATATACCGGGCGAGTTGGCCGAGCGCGTAGAGGCGCGCGGCTGTGAGCTTGCATCCGGGAGATAGTAGGTTCGAATCCCACTATCGGCAGCCCTGAAAATGGTTTTCCGTGGTTTCCCATTTTCACACCAGGCAAATGCTGGGACTGTACCTTATTTAAGGCCACGGCCGCTTCCTTCCAACTCCTAAGCCTTTTCTATCCCATCGTCGCCAAAAGACCTATCTGTGTTGGCGCGACGTAAAGCCCCTAAGTCTTATGGCGACAATGGGATAGGAAAAGGCTAGGATTTGGAACGAAGAGGAGCCGATGACCTGGATGTTAGGTCCCTTTAAACAAGAAGCAAGCAGCAAGGGAAAGAAGAGACGGTGGCCTTAACAGTTAAAGCATTTTATTCTGGTGTGAAAATGGGAAAACACGGAACACCATCTTCAGAACTGCCTACAGTGGGATTCGAACCCATTATCTCTCGTATACAAGCCGACATCTACGCGACCCAAACGGAGCGACTCGCTCCTTGGCAGGGTTCTTTTCCCTTTTGTACCCACGCATACAGAACTTGTCCGGTATCCGCCCACGAGGATTCCGATTTCCTTGTTAGACAGCAGCACAAGTGGCACTACTTGAGAAGGTCTGCAAGACGGTAAGGCCGGGCGCACATTGAGAAGCAGTTGGTCGCAGAGCACGACAGCGCGGGGCTGACCAAACTGGGAAGTGCAAGTGAGCGCACATTGCCACGCAGTGTCTCGTCGGTTTTCAGAAAGAAATGATTATTATGATGATAATCTATATAAATAAAATCGTAACTACCGTGTATCTGTACATTGACAATTCTGGCGTAATTTCCGTATAGTTATTCGTTTCAGGTATAATAATGACCATCTGAATATCTTTTAGCTTTGGTGTCTGTCTGTCTGTCTGTCTGTCTGTCTGTCTGTCTGTCTGTCTGTCTGTCTGTCTGTCTGTCTGTCTGTCTGTCTGTCTGTCTGTCTGTCTGTCTGTCTGTCTGTCTGTCTGTCTGTCTGTCTGTCTGTCTGTCTGTCTGTAACTTTAAAACTACTGGATATGTTGCTACCAGACTTCATATTTGGAATCCACCTTTCCTTGGGTAGGTTTTAGGGCTAATATCGTTTCTAAATCACTGAATTCACTGGGGATTTATACGAAACCGAAACCGTGATTTTGCACTCCCACAAAATATGCACAAGCAAAATTAATCAAAATCTACCTGCCTTAATGGAATTCAATTTCTAAACCTTTCTTCTCATATGCGTCATTTCGATAAGAGTCCCATCTGACTTAACTCAAGAGCGGGTGCGTGTAACGCCTATTTCTTATAACTTGAAAAGCTACTGGAGATATGTCAACCAAACATCATGTATAGCATCCACCTGTCCAAAGGTAGGTTTTGAGTTCCATAACATTTCGTATTCCCGGAAGAGACTGGGGGTTTATTGGAAACCAAAATGGTGATTTTACTCTCCCACAATATATACAAAACTAACCTGACTGGAAATCGACCAACCTTGATGTATATTCATTTCGAAATCTTTTTCCTCATGTGCATTTTGTCGATAGGAGGATTAATAATGGAGATATCATGAACGGTTGGTTTTACAGCGGACATAGCCCAAAAGGTGTTGTACTTAGAGCAGATTTTTTATATATACAGGATGAACCGAAAATCGCGCACTCGGGCGTCGCAGCGTGACTCCTCACATCCCAGCATTATAAAAAGTCTCTCACCAAAGTTCGTCCTGCGAGTATATCCGGCAGAAAAAAGACGTTGAAGAGTGGCAATCTGGCAACACTGCAACCACATGTAGGGTAACTTCGTCTGTCAACACATATTAGTCGTGCTGCACAGTTGGAGCTGTGGATCGAGTTTTGGGTTAGCTTGCAGGAGGTCCAGGGGTCGATCCTGGGTTGAGGCATAATGTCTTTATTTTGTAAATGTAGTCCAGCTGGTATGGTATCTGGCATCTTAATCGTCAACAGTGAATAAATTCACGCCCACGACGTGGAAAGGGCGTCTTTCAAAGCTGACCAATGAAAACGATTGTTCGTCCATTTCTAGGATCGTAGTATGTAAGTGCAAATGGTTTCTATAGGGCCCGCTACAATCGCAATCCGGCACTATCCTTCAAGGAATTGAGTTGCATTGCTTGTTACACCTAAATATTGTCTACTAGCAATAGCTGAATTTAAATGATTTTAAGTGTATGTATAATAATGCCAAAATCATTTAATAGAAGGTTGGATTTTATAAATTGCAGTTAGTTCTACATTTTAGACTGGGTTTTGCTTTTACTTCGCATGTTCTCAGTACTACCGAATCAAACAAACAACACAAATGTAGATTAACTTGGTTACTAATCATCTGGGTTACTTTTTAACTTGTTGTATATCAACAATAAAATGCACTGCTAAAACTCTATGCCTATAAGAAATCAGTAGCCAATAGTAGAACTCGCCACTAGCTCAGAAAAATTAGTGAAACTCGTAATAGTTACATTTTCGTCTTCCATAAATGTCTCCTGCGCTCATTTGAAGGAAATGAAAATGTCGGTATATAGTCACTTGTAGAGATGGATTTTTGCCGTGATGCGCACAACTTTTTGGCATTGTGACAATTTATTTAAATTTCCACAAAAAAACGTGCGATACAATGACAATTCAATGAATAAATTCCAAGGGAAACATTACGCCCCTTGAATTTTCATTACTTACGATTTGAAACAACATACCTAATACATTATGAGGTCTCAATCAGAGCTGTTTACGTATACGCTGAAGTGTGAAATATAGAGAACAGGCAAGCAATATACTTAAAACTATATATCTCTCTTTCAACAGTCACAAATAACCGACGAATGCTCTCAATCAATATGTATTACATTCGCAATTAGAACTCATAACTATACCTCGGATTTGTAGGTGGTAATAAGTTAGATTGCAAAGGAATTTGGTTTGTAGGAAGTGTCATGCAACCCATTGTACCACAATGTAGGAAGAGTAGCACAAATTCAAGGAGTTCTATAGGCTGTACCCCTAATATCTATGCAAATCTCGTAGCATAACCGTTGTACAGTGTAGGGGACACTTGTTACTGGCTGGCATTCTAACCTATCAGTACCTAATAATCCGGACTCTACTCATAAAATTCGATCAAACGCACTAATCGATCAGCTGATGGGCTTGGCGTTCTTTCTACAGTAAAATGTGTACATCACAAGGGCAGTGTCCGAACACTGCGAGTGGTAGGCGGAAGTAGGTGCAGAAATGTCCTGTCCTGCTCTACTCTGCTCTGACCTGCCTCTCAACGTGCTATGGTGCAATGATTTGCGTGGATTACAAAAATCTGCTCTGCTCTCCGCTGCAGTAACTGATTCCCAACATGTGCCCCGCCTAACAGAAGCCATATTATTATTAATATTAGTAGTAGTAGTAGTAGTAGTAGTAGTAGTAGTAGTAATAGTTAATTTGCGCCGATGACTTAGGCCAGGAGATTTGTTATACGGTGAAGGAGATGTGCGGAGAAGGCGAGGGGGGTAGGCGGCCGTGGCCTATACTACGAGCTGTCCCGGCATTCGCCTTAGTGCAGGAGAATGGAAAACCATAGAAACCAATTATCAGGACAGCCAACGGTTGGGGCCAGCCGTGATGTCCAGCCCCGTCCCGTCTCCCGAATGCAGAGGCGTAGAGCCACGGTAAGGCCGTGAGATTCGTGCTTAGACCACTTTACAATACCTGGGCGAGAAATTGCACGCTCACAGTGATTTCACGATGAATGTCCTTGCAATTTAGCCGTTATCTCGTAGAAATCTGATCGTTACACGAACCTCCAATTTGGAGTCTAGTCCGCTCTGCACACACAACACCACGGGATATCACACCAACCTTCCTATCGGACGTGTCAGCAGTTACTGTAGCTTTCTCCGCATTGGCCACGATCACGAGACACAGCGTGCTCTCGCGGCGAGCTAGTGTAAGTCACTTTTTGATTCGCCTCCGTAGTAAGCTGAACCTATAGTATAGTAAGCAGCAGTGCACTGGAAATACTTAAGTTGTGTGTGAATTTGTATATGATGATGCTGGATTTAGAATCTTAAACCAGTGGTACTTCTTGTAATATTTCCTTTCCATGGAATTGCTTGTTATACTCTAGTTGTAGTTGTTGATTTTTGTTGTTTTGTTGATGTTGCTGTTGTTGTTGGGTAATTATCTTTTGACTTCACTTTATTATCGCACTACTGTAAGTGATCCATGCCACCGTGATGTATTTGTTAATAATAATAATGTTCAATATCCCGACCTGGGCCGGAATCGAACCCGGGACCCCCTATAACAAAGGCCAGCTCGCTAACCATTTATTCATGAAAGAAGAACCAATGATAGTACGTGTTGAGGTAAGAAGTATTAAATTACTAATGTAACAGCAGATATGGCTCAGCCGAGAAAATCAATCGCGTCTGCTCCCGTCAGTGCAGTGCTAGAACCATCACAATCGAGAACGTTGAAAATCTAAGATTAGTGAAGGGATTGTCAACTTTGCCTCATAATTTCTCTCACACCCACTGCCAGATAAGGAAATTTCATAATCTGGAAATGCCAGGGTAATTATCATGGAGACAACCTCAAATAATCCGAGAATGGAACACCGTGCCATATTAATAAACTAGTACCCGAAGCTGTTCTACCATTCCCACCCGATCTGAGAATTCGCGACTGGTTATGCGACATGAAAGGTGGCAAAACCTTCCACCAAATCCAATATCTTTGCAACAACTACAGGAAATAACAGAACGTTACAGGAAAACTAGACACAACGAACAATTCCCGTTGTACGACCCATGCACTGCGAAGGATAACAAATACACTCATGTTCATAAAAACCAGAACACCTTGAAAGGCTAGAGATAAGAAGTTCATATTCACAGAACATATGCACTAGTATGTTCTGAAGAAATTATTAGCATTTTAACCTTGTCGGCCCTAGGTTCAAGGTCCACGTTGATATCTCGGCGTACTTCCACCGACTGGTAAAATGTGCCTGCGGCTCTCGTTGCCGCTATAAACCGAAGAAAATGGATCAGTGTGATTTGAGCAGATGTGCAGGATGCCTCGCAGACGTATGCAAGAACCGTACCGTCAAATGAGTGAGTTTGAAAGAGAGCGAATTATTGGCGCGAGAGAACGTGATGCATCCATCCGGGAAATTGCTGCTCGTGTGGGACGAACCACCTAGACCACCTCCGAGAAGATTGACATCTCAACTGAATGGCATTGCAGGACATATCTGCGTCTTCCTCGGCTCTGGTGTAACAGTTGAACAGTGTAACACATCGTACACTATCAGGAGTGACAGTCCGTCGCCGTTTATTACGGTCCGGGTTACCGGCGCGTCGTCCACTTCTCCGCCTACCTTTGACTAATGTGCATAAACATGCTAGACTGCAATGATGTAAGGAACGACGTCACTGGGGACAGGAATGGCAGCCGATAATGTTTTCGGACGAATCCAGGTTCAATTTGTTTGAAAATGATGGCCGCATTTTGGTTCGTCGCAGACAGGGTGAGAGGCATCACATTGACTGCATTCGCATAGGACATACAGCACCATCTCAAGGCCTTATGGTGCGGGGTGCTGTTGGGTACAACCACATATCACAGTTGATGCGTGTCCAGGGCACTGTGACCAGTTTGACTTACGTGAATGACATCCTGCGACCCTTTCTGCACGACACCCCACACGCCATATTTCACCAGGACAATGCGCGACCACATGTTGCTGCACGAACATGTGCCGTCTTGTTGTCACAAGATATCAGACTGTTGCTCTGGCCCGCCCGATCACCGGACTTGTCACCAGTCGAAAATGTGTAGGATATGGTGAAATGGCGGGTGCGGCGCTGTGGCCCAATGCCAACCACCAAGGATGAACTGTGGAACCAGGTGAGTGCAGCATGGATGGCTATACACCAGGACGCCATTCGCGCCTTATACGCGTCGATGCCACCACGCATGGAACAAGTTATCAGTGCCCATGGAGGAGCCAGGCCTACTTAGGCAACAAGATACGTGCTGAACCCAGGTGAATGAAATGCTGATCATTTCTGCATAACATGCTAATGAACATGTCCTGTGAATATGAACTTCTTATCTCTAGTTTTTCAAGATGTTCTGTTATCTATAAACGTGGGTGTAGGACATAATTTTGACGTTATATCTCGTCAAGTTCCTACCAATAACAAGCATGATTTTTTTGTACTTATCTCCTAAACCCCCTCTCAAGTAGGCTACCTCTAGATAGGACTGCATGATACTCATTTCGTACAAGATTCACTCCACTTGTTTCAGTGGCCATAACCCTTCTCGGAATGGCTGTCGGAGGAGTGGTATGGGGAGATCTGGCGGATCGTATGGGGCGGCGAAGAACGCTTCTGTCAGCGCTGAGTGTGAACGCTGTCTTCAGTGTGATTGCAGCCCTCATGCCCACGTACGGCACCTTCATGACTGCGAGGTTCTGCAGTGGCGTTGGGTGAGTACCTTCTCTCCACAACATGCATGATGATGATGATGATGATGATGATGATGATAGGAAAGCAAATCCAACCAGGCTTGATCACAACCACGGGAACTAAAGTCATAATTAATGTTCCTGTTTTTAGGCCCGACTAACAACTTTTTCAGTTTTCGGAGACAAAGGCGTTCCAAAATTTTGTCACGCAATTCTTTTGCATGCCATTAAATCTACTGCCAGGACAACAGGTTCCGCACCAGTGTTTTAATCAAGGTCCTTGTTACCTGTCGTGACCTTAATTAAGGTACATCTCCAGTATTTGCGGAGCCTCCGTGGATCAGACGGCCTATCACCGCTGGGTTCCGTAGCTCAAATCCCGGTCACTCCATATGAGACTTTTGCTGGGCAAAGCGGAGGCGGAACAGCTTTATCTCCGGATATTGCGGTTTTCCCTGTCATCTTTAATTCCAGCAACACTCTCCTCTATCATTTAATTTCATCTGTCAGTCATTAGTCATTGCCCCAGAGGAGTGCGACAGGCTTCGGCAGCCGGCACAATTCCTATCCTCGCCGCAAGATGGAGCTTCAGTCATTCCATTCCTGACCCGGTCATTGACTGGAAAACAGGTTGAAGGTTTTCTTTTCTTCAGTATTTGCATGGTGTGAAAATGGACAACTGAAAACTAGATTTTCAAATGCTGTTCACCTGATCATAACAGTAGAGGATATACATAAGTTTGTGATAGGTTTTTCTCTGTAATGAAACTTTACAAGCCACGGTTGCATCGGAGATTATCCTGGGAAAGCTTGTGAAAACAGCTTGCGCTTGTCTGTGTGCCGTACGTTTGTGCCGGACATTGGTATCGTCATTACTTCGACAAAGCATTGATAACATACAATAGCATTTCATGTGTGATATTTTGTTAAATAGAATGTATTGTTACAGGTTTGCTCACACAAGGGCCTATTGTATGGATTTCTACTGTATTTGTTTATTGTATATGACGTATAAACCACAATAAAATGATAATATAATAATAATTTGCGTGTTAAATTTTCGGACTTAGACAGGATGAGTGCTACGACTAGATGGATGGGAGAGCAGTATTCCCCTCCCGAATGGCTAGTCGAGTCGGTCACGCTGGGAGGAGCAGTTCCGGAGGGATGGTAACCTTAATGTGCAAACATAAGGCCAGCTCATCGTACAGCATATCAGTGTGCTGCACAGGTGCTACCTTCCTGGCCACCACTGACGTAAAGGCATCTAAATATAGAGACCAAAAATGTATTGCTTGGAAACATCCATTGTCGATGCAAGCGATAGAGGACGTCTGGAATCATTTGAAACGTGATACTGCAGGAGGATGGAAAACGAAGGATAACTAAATAAGAAATAAGATTTCTACTACCAACATTACTCATCACCTTCGCATGCACAGTAGTTGCATTATTTACCTAATGAAAGGGATGAAACAGGGCAGGAGAGGAAGAAAAGTACGTAGACTACAATTGACGAAAAGATCAGAGGAGATATAGGAGGAGGCTCAACAAAAAAAATGGGGGTAGGCTGTCCCTATTGTAACGGCCGCAGGATTTTAAGGGTTTCCTAGACTACTTATTAGAAATAAAAGACAAATATTATGTGGATAATAAATTTTGTTCAGTAGAACGTGGTGCACTATTTTGTATGAGGGTCGTTTATAGTCGCTTTAACACCAAGGTCTTATCGCGACTTTTACATATGATTGAGGAGCAATAGTAATAATAATAGGCTATTGTAATCATAAGAAAAATATAAATAAGTATAATGTAATTAGATTTTGGAGTGCAAGCCAGTGTGCCTGAGGAAGTTGATGACTAAAGCCCGGATTTTTATGCAGTAACACGTTAGATTGCAAACTAATTTGGTTAGTAGGAAGTGTCAGCCACCCACTCTTCCTTAATGTACCAAGAGTAACATAAATCTTAGGGGTTCTGATGGGCCGTAACCTTAATGTTTATGCAAACCCCATAGCACAGTCGTTGTGAAAGTAGACTATACTTGCTACCCGCTACAGTAAGTTTGCATTCCAACCTATCAATGCATAAAAATCCGGGCTCTATTGACGACTCAGTGCTGGAGATGCCAGTGTCGCTTCCATTTCCTTAGGTGTATTGTGCTGTACGCGCCAATGGTGATAAAGTTGACATTCTGAGATGATGTGCTTGACCGTGACATTTACTGCAGGTGGGAGGTTGTTTCTTTTCTAAGAGATAGTTGTGGGTGATCTTGGTGTGTCCTATTCTTAGTCGGGAGATTAAGACTTGTTCGTGTCTGGTGAGGTTTTGGAGGGGATATATTCTCGTAGATATTTTAAATGTTCATTTTCCATTCCTCGTATAGTTTAATTTTGACATACGCGATGATATCAGAATGTGGAGTGGTAAATTGACGGTCGTTGATTGTAAGACTAATAGCCACTTTTTCTCCTTGATTGACTGATTCGTTGCCTGGTATTCCTCTGCGAGATGGTATCCACATAAAAATAACATAGTTTTCCTACAATCTTGATCTTCTGGTACAGCATTTGAATTTCTTTAACAAGGACGTGTGTTGTTGATGGATTTTGTATTGAAGTTAATTCACTTTAGATATCAGAGAATATTATGAATGAGTTATTGTAAAAACTGTGAAAAGATCTGGTAATCTGTGTTGCATACTATAGTCCTTCTATTTCACCGCCCAAGAATTCATTGAATTTTGATCCATCAGTATAAATTTCACTAGTTTTTTATCGTGTGGCTATTTCTAGCCGAATGCAGCCCTTGTAAGGTAGACCCGCCGATGAGGGTGAGCGGCATCTGCCGTGTGTAGGTAACTGCGTGTTATTGTGGTGGAGGATAGTGCTATGTGTGGTGTGTGTGTTGCAGGGATGTTGGGAACAGCACAAACACCCAGCCCCCGGGCCATTGTAATTAACCAGTGAAGGTAAAAATCCCCGTCCCGGCCGGGAATCGAACCCGGGACCCTCTGAACCAAAGGCCAATACGCTGACCGTTCAGCCAACGAGTCGGACATTTCACTAGTGGTACACTTAGAATGTCGGTAAAAAATCTGTGTAGTGTGGGTCTGTGATATGAGAAATACGAGGCATAATTTAAAAGTTCGGGAGTAATATTACGAGTAACAGTTAACCTCCAGCTGAGTGCGCGCTCAACACAGCGCCATCTTATAAAAGAGTCCGCGTGTGACGTCACAGAGTTCGCACAAATTTCGCCTTACTTTGAAACGCTATTTCATGAAAAATACGTTTCAGATTTTAAATTTTTCTTTGCAAAGGTAGCCTCCTCGTTATAAGGGAGATACTGTAGCTAGTTGTCTTATTCCAAAGCAAGCTTGCAGACGATCACAACATTCCAATCTGGCTGCAAACTGCATTACAAAGGTGTAGGACGGGTTGCCGATATCTTGTACGTCACGGCGTGCAACATCACTCGAGTTTTCTTGTTCAGTATCTTAGTTTTCCAGATGTATACTGTATAAATAATTTCGTCTCCCATGTGCATATTTGATGCTCCATTTCCTACTACAAGCATGTATTGTACGCATGGAATAAGTATTTGAAGAGGATCCCAACTTCATGCGTACGTAACTCTTGTGAACGAAAAGAATATTTAACTACGTACAGCGGCCACGAAGGTCTGTAGAAGAGTGGAATATAAGTATTTCCACTATTCGTGTCCTCAACACTAAGTGAGATAGGCCTAGAGTTTTCATCTGTATGTCCAGCCCTCAGTTATTAAGCTGGTGTTTTGTGTTAAACGAATCTCACAGCCAATTTGCCAATATTGAAGTCCAGTATTTAAATTCCTTACTTCTTTAAAAAGAATTGAACTTTTTTCTTTCTGTTACAACCGAGAAAGTCTTGAACCACCTCGGTTGGGCTCATAATGTATTAAATCTTCCGTGCAGGACATATTTATGACTTAGTAATGAGTTCTACGACTAAAGAAGGAAGACCGAGCTCCGTATCTTCGAAAAATTAGTGTACACGCTACCTCTAGCTCGATCAACATCTAAGGGAAATTGAAGACATGCTGGCAAAAGCAGTCTAACCCTCACTTTGCTTGAAAGGAGAAAATTTAAGGTGTGCAAACGGAACAAAAAGAAATATACTGCATTAATTTTACCTGGCGTATTGCACATCAAATCAAAGTATACATTCAGGAAAATCTTTTCATAGCAATTTTAAGTTGTTTTATTGCAGACTAGCGATGTAGTAGCTAAATGAACTTAAGGGAAGTTGTATACTCAATGTACATGTGTTAGTTTTGTAACATACCTACCTGACTTTGTGATAAATGGAAGGGAAATACAAATAATTCTGGCAATAAATTATATAATATAGATAAGGAAAGTGTTCTTACAAACAAATAATACATAATATATCAACAAATACAATAATGAGGTTGGCCTACCTTAACCTAATCATAATCAGGAATATCAAAAAGTGGATCGTCTTCTTCTTGAACGGGACTACATGCATTGGAAGCAAGATTTCTGTAGTATGCATGATACAGAGGAGGTATGTAATCCAACAAGTCTAAAATATCCTTGATTTTGGCTGGAAGTACAGCTCGGCAAATTCACTCTCTGTGTCCTCCATGTTTGTTGTTTACAAACAGTAGCCAGGGTAACCAACATTGATATGATGAACATTCTGGAGTAGGTACATATTCATATATAATCAGGGACATTGTGTTCTCAGTAATGATTTTTTTAATGATAAGTTACATTAAAATTCTCATGTAATGTTCATAATGTTAGCCGCTCTCGGCAAATTCGTTGTTTCAATCATTGGTTCACCACCACACTACACCACAATGTTAGTACTAAGCCTGCAATGTTGCGTACACTTATTTAATTTCTGCTCTATAGGGGTTAGCCCATTTTTGCATTCTGACAAAGGCCCTCAGGTTAAACACTCAAATTTTCATCTATTGTATTCCTCTAAATGATCCCTCTTGATATTAGCGTATGTAGGAATAGTTACTATTCATGTTGCTCAATAGATAGCAGCACCTAACTCACTTTTTTTAATTTTGAGGGTTAGACCGTTTTTTCGAGCATGTCTTCAATTCTAGTTGACTATGGATGATACATAAAGAGAGGAACTGGAAAAAACTAATGAGGAATATCAAGCTCAGCAAAACCGCCTGCCGAATTTAAAGCCTATTATTAGACCTCAGTCTAAGTTATTCTTTTATGAACAATATTGAACAGCTGACCTCCAGCGCCTACCTCCGTAGAACATACTTTATTCAGATGACATTTTCCTCAAAAAGGATGATCAAGAGGATCTACAGAGCATGTTGGATCAATGTAGAGCAGCTTTAGAAGTAGGTGATCTGAAAATCAGTAGGAGGAAGACTGAATACAAGTGTTGCAACTTTACGAAATGAAGTAATATATACCTACCCAAAACCCTGCTCAGAGAAGTTGAACTCAAATTTCGGAGCCGTAATTTAGAAATACGGAAACTTTGAAATCACACACAGCATAAACTTTGAGTGGATAAAGTGGAGAGATTTGTCTGGGCTACTCCGCGACAGGAGAATTCCTGTAATATCTAAAGGTGGAGTGTATAAAACAAAAAGACCAGCTATACTGTACGACGCGGAGTGTTTGCCTGCATGTGGATAAGTTACATGCTACAAAGATGAAGATGCTGAGATGGGCCGGTATAGTCACTCTTGAACAAACTGAGAAATGACCACATTCGCGGGTTTTGAAGTCAAGTCCCTCGCTGACAAACTTTACGAGAGCAGGCTAAGACGGTCGGCCATATCGTGAGAAGCCTAGAACATCATATGATTCGGATAGTAATTAAAATCATAAATCTATAGAGATAACTTGGATGTCTGTAAAACCCAACTAAATTCTACAATAACCCGGGACGAGAGGAATTGGCGACTTCAAACTTGGAGAATCGACCCCAAATGAAATATTCTTGCAATCGTTGAGTGTCGGGAAATTAAACGCAATAGTTAATATTAAAATTCTATTTCCAAAATTTGAAACTAATATCAATTGATCAGTGACATGTATAAGAAAGATGAAAAGTGCGTCAATACTCTAGAAGTTCTATACTACTGTGTTCGTAATTAATCCATTGACGTAAGATAATATCGCCTTATAATGAGGTTATCCCTTTAGATTATATCCGTTGCAACTAACAACATTGGATTTAACACTTTTAGGTTCTTACCTTAAACTGAAGTCTTAGTGATATGATGCAGGGAAATGGAGGGAGATAAAGAACCAGAAAAGGAACATGAGGAAGATATAGAGATAATGAGAGTGAACGTGATAAAGATGTGAGGACGAAGAACTGAAAGATAAAGAATAAGGGAGATGGTATGAGAGAAAGTGTGAGAAAGTAAAATGAATGAAAGGAAGGAAAAGAGATAAAAGATAAAAAGGAACGGGCGTCGATTAAACTATGGGACTTTAACCCCGCATAGGTCGTGGTGGTGGTGGTGGTGAAGGAGGAGGAGGAGGATTTTAGGAGAAGTACTCCTAGCCAACCACCCCCTCTTATGTACAATCAGAAAAAAAATTTCAGACGTTTCAATTTAATTTCATTTCATTTAATTTTCAACAGACTGAAGAACCATAAAGTTATGTTAACAAATAAGTCGTGACTGGAAAATATGATTTCCTTCTTAACAAATGACATTCCATACCATGAATGTATCGGAATAAGGAGAGGGTCAGGGAAGTCCTAAACCCGGAAGGCTATATTATTATTATTATTATTATTATTATTATTATTATTATTATTATTATTATTATTATTATTATTATTATTATTATTGTTACCGTGTTTTGTGGTAGTTTTGCGTGAAAGAAGGTGCGGGGTGGTGAATAGGTCTCAGGCTACGAAATTAAAGTGAATTTAAAATTTAACAAGGTTATATTTTCTTTTCAAAATCAAGAAATAACAAACATGACAGGTACAGAGTAGCAAGGCAACAAAAGTACAATTACAGTATTTACAGGATTTGGGCTTCGAGCCCCGCGATCACAATCCTTGAGCAATTAGCTCAGTTTTACCCCAAACACAAGTGTCAACAGAGGGGCAGAGAACCCCATTCATGCCTAGGAGCACTTGCTCCAAAATACACAGTAAGGCCTCCTTGAGGCGCGCAGAAAACAAAATTTTCAGAAAAAGAGCAACTTGCTCTCAAAATTCAGGCCTGTCAAAGGCCCCACCTAATTCCACTTTCAAGCTGTCCTTTCAGGACATATACACAGGGGTAAAATACCCAACCTACTGAGGTCTGTTAAATGACAAGAAGGTTAATTACATGACCTCTAAATCAACAATTTGAGAGGAGGCGATCTGCACTCCTAATACACTTGTTTTTAAAACCTAATCTGGCTCTAGGCCACTAATGCAAGGGCTAATCCCATACTACAGAGGTGACTTTAGAAAAGAACAATTTGCTTTACGTTAACGAAGAATAGGTTGAGAAAAATAAGTTCACCTCAAAACAATATGATTGGGAGCTCGAGAGGGTTAAGCACTCTCTATCCCGATATGCAGTTTAAAAGATGGAATAGATACAAGTTTCTTTACATTTTAAGGAAGGTTACATAATGGAAAAACTTCGGACCCGCCCCGAGAGTTAAACTGCTGAGCAAGCAAGAAAAGAAGTAATTAATCGGCCATTACCTGGTTGTTGACTGCCGCCGAAGAAAGAGGCGCTTCCCGCCCCCTGCTATGTACTTTACACACGGAAAGATGGAACAGAAGTGGCCCGGAGACCCTAAAATCAGCAGTTTATATACTCTCGCGGAAAGTTCGAGGCGTTAGGGGAATGAGAACACCCTCCCACAAACTCTTTATTGGGTAGGATACAGCAACATATTCAAGTTGGGGGAAGATACATCCGATTGGTCAAAAATTAATGAAAGAAATTCGGGATTGGCTAAATTTAAAACAAGGGGAAAGAAAGGGTTAATATTGCCAACTTAAACAATGACAGAAGGAAATTTAACAAAGAACAAACTTTTGAAATTAAATTTTCTCCAAAAGAACAGTTCTTTTTCTTCGCACTAGGGTGCACTATTGTAGTTCTTCAGTAGTGTCCTCTAGAAGAGAAAGTTCACACTTCTTACTACCGGTAAAACAAAAATACATCAAAAGTGGCACAGTTCAAAAACTCCAAACTTTCCAAGTAGTGACATCTTCCGAGAAACTTGAAAATTAATACCGTCGATAAAGTTCAGACTTCCTCCAGCAGAGGAGTTTCAATTGGCACACATTTTAAATTAGCGGCGTGGAGGTGTACCGCCCGGTACAAGTATTATTATTATTATTGATTTACATTCCCTTCAAATAGTAGGTTTGGCCACTGCTCCTTACGCGTGTACCAAAATGCGTTCGGTAGTTTTTAAGTTATGTCACAAATTATCTGAGATATTTGAATTAGTTTCTGGTTATTTTTCATGGTAGAAGTTGAATATTTTCAGAATATAGGAGCTGTATAACACCAGTTTTAATTGGTTAGTTTATAAGCTTGATTCCATGCTCTAAAACTTAAAATACCCATACTTCAGCATGGAATGCTACTTTTATTTTATTTTTACAAGTTGCTTTACGTCACACCGACACAGATAGGTCTTATGGAGACGAGGGGATAGGAAAGAGTTAGGGGTATGAAGGAAGCGGCCGTGGCCTTAAGGTACAGCCTGGAATGAAAATAGGAAACCACGGAAAACCATCTTCAGAGTTGCTGACAGTGTTGTTCGAACCCACTGATAATTGGAACTCTACTGCTGGCGTCTCGAAGTGGTACCCAACTAAAACAAATCACTCAAAAATGCACCGCGCTAAAGTCATAAAGAGGGTGTTCGGAAATAAAATTCCAAATTTTCAGTGAAGCAACAATCATAAAAGACAAAATCTTAGTCACTGAACACGTGAACGATGTGCAGGAGCTTAGTGCGAACGGCTATGGATTCGACGCAGAGAGCAGAAACCAAACAACTGTTACAGCCGCAAGAAACCAAGGAGATGAAGCACAAGGGGAGTCACTGTAATCTTCGTTAGTTTATTTTCCTCCTTCTGGCCAAGAGACGGTATTGTCAAGAGTGAAAACATAATGCTATTTCTCAACTTCTACTTAATAGATTTAGATAAAATCAAGTGCGAGGAATCTCTAGACGCCTAATATTTTAATACCGGCAAGTATCATGAAAATCAGATTAGTATCTTTTTCTGTTCCAACAGAGTGACAGGCAACCGGACAGATAAAATCAAAATCTATGGATATCGTCTCCGCAACTCGTAACGTCGTCACGTGGAGGGGTGGTTGGATCTTCAAATAGCACCACCAAAGTTTAAGTTGTTATACATAAAGAGCAAAAACAGAAAATTGGACGTACTAGGCAAAATGGGGAGTTGGGTAGTTTGCCATTGCTTTCCTCACTGGTCCAGAAAGTGCTCTTGCAGAGCGACTGACCTGATTAATAGCACTTTTCATAACATTCAGACGCACAAGCCGTACTCAGAATGACATTACCCCACATCATCAATACATCAGAAACTTACATTCTGTCAGAGGCATAAACAGGACAGTGGCATCCGTGGAAGCTATAGTTTTCTCACGCTTGTCGCTAAGGGACGTATGAGAGAATACGTCAACCATTAGAAACTTTGACAGGCGGATGTACACTGTCAACACTTTCAAAATTACAACAAAACACGAATGTACGGACAGACACTACATTCATATTAAATTAATAGGATTATACAGAATGTCCCAAAAAACACCGACAACGCTCAGTATGTTGTGCGGGTGGGCAAACTGATCCGTTCTCAAGAAAGAACCTATATACAGAAAAGCACGGCTTAGACGTTGTAGAGCATCGAAGTGTGAGATGGGTGTGCGTTCCGCATGTTGTCAATAAACCCAACATGAGGAGCACATCGGGTTCATTACGAACGGGGTTCGAACTGCATACCTCTTAGGTCATTGCAGAGCCTACATCGGCGGTGTCGAACCTCACGCACATGACCCAATACGTGCGGTTGTCCTTGAAGAACTGCAATTGCTCCGTGGACACGTGCAATAACGTCCTCCGCTGACGTTGCAAAAGCGTCATAAGTTATATCATACTCTTCATACTACCTACGTGGAACTGTCCGACTTCTCTTAGTCACCTCTCGATGGCCGCAAATGTGGAATGATATGGGTTACGTCCGTTTGGGAAACGTTCTGCATACAATCTTGCAGCAGCTCTACCATTGCAATCCGCTTTCCCGTATGCAAGCATCATATCGATCATTTCCGCAGTTGTGTAGTGGTACATGTCGCACTACTATTAACATCTTTACTGCACTGACAGACTACAGTACACAGGTAACGCTGTAGGATGCGCATCAAGGACTGTGTGGCGGAATGTACCGCATGCGCAGGAACGTTATTAGGCTTAAGTCGTTCACCCGCAGTACACAGGTGGCTGAAGGCTTGCATACCTTCCGTATTAAGACACTAAATCGGAATAAAATGCCACAACCGTTCTAAGAGTTCGACACTCTCCAGCGCCCAAACCATGCATTTCCGGACAGGGCTCCTTCTTGAAAACCGATCAGTACGCCATCCCACACAATATACTAAACCTTGTCGGTGTTTCTGGGGACACCCTGTAGATGCCTGGTTCCTTGGCCAAATAGTCTGCGTAGTGGCCAAGGTTAGTACATAACAGGTTACACACACAACGGCAGGCTTGCAGCCATTGGCTATTCGAGCGTGACGTCACTCAGATACCGGCTTTCTGATCGCGGGAGCTCTTTCCAAAGGAATTTAGTGATTGCAATATGTTTCAACCAAAAAATTATTCACTCGTGTGTCCCCTATACCTGCTCAAACTGAATTTGTAAAAAGTAGATAACGAACACAATAATGTACAATACAAGAGCTAATCGTGCCACATCAAGACTGTGGTTATTGCTAACAGGATTTTAGTCGCCACACTACGCTACTGAAATCCAATAAAGTATTCTGAGTTTAACAAAACTGAGCATTAAATATGACCAATAAACAAGCAAGCGAACTAAAGAACGAACAAATAATTCTATTATGATAAGCTGAATCTTTAACTGGCAAGTTTCTTCATTTCTTTTATCTTTTTGACCTTCACCTCCATAACGTTGACACGTTTGTTTCCACTTATTTCCTTTTTTCCTCTCGTTTGTTAAAAATTTGTATACGAGCATATTTCCTCACTTTCGCAAATGTGGCTACCATATCACTATTTAAATTAGGATCACTCGCACGTATTAAAGAAACTAGATTCTGTATTACTCCCAACCCTCTTCGGACTGGAAGTCCGTGATAAGAACACAAACGTTTCGCCATATCTCGTACAGTTTGTGACCACTCAGCTGTCGGATCTATAAGACCACCGTATGACAGACTTTGAACCCAGGACCCCGAACAATACGTACTGTGAAGTCGTTCACCCGCAGTACACAGATGGCTGAAGGCTTGCATACCTTCCGAATTAAGACACCAAAACAGAAAAAATGTCACAACCATTCTAAGAGTCTGTTTGGGAACCTAAATGTGGATGAGTGCTTTCGTGTTTCTTAGCCATCCAACCTTCAATGTAATTCAAACCTTCGACCTCCGTTCCAGTGTCAGTTTCACCCGCAAATGTTGGAACAGTATCATATTTGCCTTCTTTGAAATAGTTTTCAGCAGGATAAATTCTAACTCACGATACGTTATTCCACACTTCCTCAGCATTTGTGAAAGGAAATATTCATCAAATGTTTCTGTTCGCGTGTTTGTTGAGTTTCTCTATTTTACCGGCATTATTTCTGAGAATAATGATCCGAAGACGATAAAGAGCTTCAGTGGTATATAGCATTGCACTTCATGAAACCGCGTCTATACATTTTAAATAGTGGCATCTGAGAGTGGGTAACTGGCTGACGTCATAACCAAGCGTAGCCGAAGCCCTCCGAACGCAGAAACCCCTTTTCTGGGCAACTTGTTATATAGTAACGTTGCGTAGTGGCCTTCGGTTCAGAGGGCCCCGGAATCACTTTCGTCGGGTTGGAGATCTTAGCCGCTTCTGATTAATTCCTCTAGTGTGTAGATTGGATATTTGTGTTCGTTTAAATGCACATCATCAGTTACATATAATTCACCACAGAAACACGCATCTTTACAAATTAGGCTGGCGTCAGGAAGGACATTCAGCCGTAAAACAGAGCACAGTCCACGCATGGTGCCGAACCCAAATAATTGAGAAACGTTCAGGTGAGTTTATACGTGTTAAAGTGCGCAAATATTTAGCCCTGGGAATATTATCAGTAGACCTCGGATTTTAGGCAAAAACCTATTTTGTTCCTTAAGAGTTAACTTAAAATGAAGTTTTATTTACACTTTGCATGTATTAATAAGATTAAAAACGATGGTCCTATAATGCCTAAAATGCCTAAATTTATGGTAGAAACTATATTTGCCTTTATTTCCTGCAATTCCTATTTTTGCCGGCCCCGTGGTGTTGGGGTAGCGTGGCTGTCTCTTACCCGGAGGCCCCGAGTTCGATTCCCGGACAGGTCAGAGATTTTTACCTGGACCTGAGGGCTGGTTCGAAGTCCACTCAGCCTACGTGATTAGAATTGAGGAGCTATCTGACGGTGAGATGGCGGCCCCGGTCTAGAAAGCCAAGAATAACGGCCGAGAGGACTCGTCGTGCTGACCACACGACACCTCGTAATCTGCAGGCCTTCGGGATGAGCAGCGGTCGCTTGGTAGGCCAAGGCCCTTCAAGGGCTGTAGTGCCATGGGGTTTGGTTTATATTCCTACTTTTAACCCTAAGTCGATTAAAATGCTTTCAGTTTATTCCGAGAAACTAAAATATTTGTCGACTCCTTTTAATTATCTTGAACAGTATACTCTTGAAGTACTTTTCAAACAAAATCTTAAAATCCGGAAGCAAACCATACTCCCTGGAAGTCCTTAAGGTTAAAATTCCTCGACCCGGTTGTGAGTCGAACTCAAGGCCCCGGATACCGAAGGTCAAGGCGCTCATCACTCAGCCATGGATCTGAGCTTCTATAAGAAGAAGAATACCTCGAATTTTAGATAAACAAGAAAGGGTCAGCTTCCAAGTCATCTTTCCAGAATTTTCTCTTCATCACATCGGATGGTAAAATTATATGCTGTGGCGTGTGTATCAAACAGGCGAGTGAAATTTGTTTTATATTCCCCCCTTAAACGGTTATAAATTTACCAAAATAAAAATAGTATTTTAATTCATTAATATTTTTAAAAATACGTAAAATTGAAGCTGCCTAAAATGAATATATTTTTACACATTTGAGATCCCATTTTAGCCACCTAAAAATCTGAGGTCTCGTCATCAGTATCCCTTGGATTTCAGATAGATGCCTAGTTAGTTCCTTCAAGAGACAGTGGAAACTCGAATACATGTTCGCGATTCATTTCAGGTAAGAGCTATTGAAAGTATTTTATAGCGCCTAACTAGAAGCAAAACAGAAGTTTGCACCTATTTTTAAAGTTAGTGTTTAAAAATCCCTAACATCTATCTCCGTAGGCAGGTCAGTAAGTATCTGCAATTTTGCTCTAATTGTCTTTAGGTTAGTTCTATGGCGTTGTGTGCTCACCAGCTGATAGATGGCACCGTTGTCTACGCCTGCAGTAGGTTTCAGCATGATCAGATCAGTACAGCTTGAGCTGTTGTGACGTAAAGATGGTCGCGCTACTCTTTGTTTGCACCCAGGAAGAGCAGCGCTCCGTGACCCGTGTTTTCTGGTCTGAGGGTGTAGCAGGGGCTAAAATTCATACAAGACTTTCACTGCCATATGGGGACAATGGTTTTTCACAGCTAAGTGTTTACCAGTGGAGTGAACAGTTGAAAACGAGCGTGAAGGATGAGGCAAGATCCGGGCGTCCATCTGCAGCCGTAACTGATGCCAGTATTGAACAAGTGTGTGACATGATCCTAAATAACAGACGAGTGACTGTTGATGACGTGGAAACCCATATTCACATTAGCCATGGTTCTGCTGTTCTTCCTTGACAGACTACAAACAGAGTGTGGCGCGGCCATCTTTACGTCACAACAGCGCAAGCTGTACTCATCTGAAAAAGCTGAAACCTACCGCAGACGAAGACAACGTTGCCATCTAGCGGCTAGTGAACACACAACGCCATAAAGCTAACCTAAAGACAATTAGAACAAAATTGCAGATAGTTATTGACTTGCCGCCGTACTTGTGTTGAGGAGCGTTATAACTTGTTTTGAATTCCTTCTTCAAAATTGAAACGTTGTATTCTATTTTGACAGAACCATGTCTTACGGCCAGTGTGTGTGTGGGGGGGGAGGGTGCATCTAAACATTTGCGTCACGAAATGAGCGATACAAAATGTGTGACGCGGTGTTAGCTAACAACCATGCAGGCTGTGATGTGAAGTATTGGCGGATGGCCATGACTGAGACACATATAGAAGGGTATTTTTTATCAAAGAGGCCTCATCTCATCACACTCTACGTAACTGGTTATTTCATTTGTGGTAGCTTCATAGGCCCTGAGTCAGTTTCCCCCCTTCCAATACACTGAATCCTATACTTGTTGACTCCAAATTTCATACAGATATTTTCCAGAAACGATTCGTTAGATGTAAATTTTTTTTTTTTTGCTAGGGGCTTTACGTCGCACCGACACAGATAGGTCTTATGGCGACTGTAAATAAATTAATAGTTATCAATTTGAGTTTCATGTATTGAAAGATTTATTTATTTATTTATTTATTTATTTATTTATTTATTTATTTATTTATTTATTTATTTATTTATTTATTTATTTATTTATTTATTTATTTATTTATTTATTAGCGAAAACTGGGTGGACTCAGGATATCTTATTCATAAGCTAGAAGTAGCAGACATGAAAGTAGCAAGAAAGATTGCTGGTACAAACAGGTGGGAACAATGGCAGGTGGGTACTCGGAATGAGGAGATAAAGGCTAATTTAGGAATGAACTCGATGTATGAAGCTGTACGCATAAACCGCCTTCGGTGGTGGGGTCGTGTGAGGCGAATGGAGGAGGATAGGTTTCATAGGAGAATAATGGACTCTGCTATGGAGGATAAGAGAAGTAGAGGTAGACCAAGACGACGATGGTTAGACTCGGTTTCTAACGATTTAAAGATAAGAGGTATAGAACTAAGTGAGACCACAACACTAGTTGCAAATCGATGATTGTGGCAACGTTTAGTAAATTCACAGAGACTTGCAGACTGAACGCTGAAAGGCATTACAGTCTATAATGATAATGTATGTATTATTTATTTATTTATTTATTTATTTATTTATTTATTTATTTATTTATTTATTTATTTATTTATTTATTTATTTATTTATTTATTTATTTATCGTATGATGAATGTATGTAGACATATAAATATTATAGTGTTTCAGGATAAATGTGCGTAGTCACAAGTCCGTACAATACAACAACACTAGGTCTAGAAATCTGACCCAATCAACTGCTTCATCCAATGTGCGGCGAATCCTTTGAAAGCTCGAATGGGGCAGTCAGCAACAATGTGGTGGATTGACCGAGAAGGGGCACCACGATCACGTCCGTAGGTTTAACCACTACACTGCCCTACACGTGTCCCCCGGGTGGTGCTAAGAAAGCAACAGTGATAAGATGAGACCGAACTGTCGGAAACGACTTCTCGGTCAAAGAGCAAACAAGAGGGAGATGTCTGTTCCTTTTCAGGACCCTCAAGTTCATAGAATTGGACCATCGCTGCGCATTTGTCAATTGCATATCGAAGGGATTAGACGAGCGAAATGTGAGTATCTTTCCGGGATTCCACTGAAATATGCAGTTGATGTCATCGTGCTTGAAGAAACACACACAGTAGACGAACTACAGTTACAGAGTAGGGGGAAAATTCCAGGCTTTAATTGATAGCGTCTATCATCAAAATTATGGCCTTGCGACTTATGTCAGGAATTATATAACAAACTAGCAAGATACCCGTGCTTCGCTCCGGTATTATACTGAAATTTATAATTGAATGCTTATTGTTTTAGTTATATAATCCGCCGAAATTCGCGATCTGACTCGTTTTCTGCGAGAATCCGCCAAAAGTCGCGATCTGACTCGTTTTCTAATAGATTACGGCAAGTTTCCTCCCATTTTTCAATATTTTTTTCCAGCAATCGATTTCGTACTTCCCGGGCTAGGTCCAGGTATTCCACCCGGTCAGTTGGGTCCCTAAATCTTTGCCATCTTTTCCTATAAGCATTTTTAATATGGATCAAATCCTTCAGGGGATATGTCGTGGTGTCGACTTGGGAGACTTGGCGGTACTGAACCCGCGGCCGAACTGCATTCTTAGTCATTAGCCGTCCAGGACCCGTTTCCAGTGTAGTCCGCACATTTGACGACGGTCCAGAACATTATTATTATTATTATTATTATTATTATTATTATTATTATTATTATTATTATTATTATTATTATTATATGTTCTGGAGCCCACAGCAATATGCAAGACCGCTACTTCGCGGTAAATTACATCTGCTGCCATTGTCATTGTTGACAAGGTGACCTGCACCATTGTCGCGCGTAGGCAAGTGTGCGGGATTTCTGGCGATACGAATGACATACCTCCGTGTATTATTGACCTTATTATAGAGGTGAACAATTTGACGGCCAATCTCATTCCTATCGTTTATTTCAAATGTGTATTTTTTATATGCCAGGAGAATCTACTGTAATCTAAGAACGTTCTCCGAAGGAAAAGATGGCTGTTGAAAAAGAACCCAGGAAAGATTAAAAATTATCGGTTTATGGTCAGAATAAGTACATTGAAAGTCTATAGCCTGTTTCCTGTCATTCGACAGGGTCAGGGATGGAATGAATAAAGCCCCATCTAGCGGCGACAATAGGAATTGTGCCGGCTGCCGAAGCTCCTCTCTGGGGCAATGATCGATGAGTGACAAATAAAATGAAATATTGGACAGTGTTGCTGGAATGAATGATGACAGGGAAAGCCGGAGTATCCGAAGAAAAACCTGTCCCGCCTCCATTTTGTCCACCACGAATGTCACATGGAGTGACCGGGATTTGAAACACGGAACCCAGCTGTGAGAGGCCGGCGCGCTGCCGACTGAGCAACGGAGGCTCCTTATAAGTACATTATGAACAGTAAAATCAATTGGTCTCACCTCGTTTTACACCCCACCGCCGTTAAGTTTATTTACCCCTCCCCCAAAACAAAATTAAAAGAAGGCGTGTTTCTTTATGTTTAAATGAGATTCCAAACACCAATGTTCACGTCTATGACCTTCAGTTTTGAGATATAAGTATCCCCTTAAAAATAATTCACTTTTTTTAACTTCCTTTCACACTCCCCCCCCCCCCCTCACAAAGTGATATTAAAGCAAAAAAATAATACTTGTTCCTTTAATAGTAAAGGATCTTCTAAATACCAATTATCACCACTCTAACCTCTTCAGTTTTTTATTTATGTGTCCTCATGAAAGGAATTCAACTCATTTTCACTCCTGCCCCCCCCCCAAGATTGTTTCCCCCCAAAAACGCGCTTTTCTTTGCTTTAAAAGGTGATCAAAATACCAATTTTCACGTCTGTAATAACTTTAGTTTTTATTAGATGTATGTATTCTCATACAATTAAGTCAATTAATGTTATCAATCCTTCAACCCCCCAAACCCCCTTCATTGGATTTTCCGAGAATACGTGTTTGTTTACTTTTAAAGCAGATTCCAAAAATCAAATTTCACGTGTATAACATCTTCATTTTTTGAGATATCAGTAGCCTAATTAAAATAATTCAACACCATTTTCAGTCACTTTTACCCTCCCCCCACTACCCAAGTGGTATTTCCGAAAATTAAAAATACACGTTTCTTTATTATTAACAGAATTAAAAAAATTACCATTTTTCACTTCTGTAACATGTTAAGTTTTTTGAGATATACTGTAGAAATTCTCATTTTAAAATTTCTCTCCTTTTTAGTTCCCCTTAAGTGGAGTTTCCAAAAACAAATCGCCTATATTTCTTTACACTTACAGGAGATTCCAAATACCCACTTTTTACGTCTGTAACATTTTACGCTTCTCAGATATTCTGTAGATATAGTCTTTCAAAAAATTCACCCCAATTTGTTACTCCTGTTTAACCGCCATTAATTGAATTTTCCAAAAGCAAAAATATACGTGTTTCTTTATTTTTAAAGGAGATCCCATTTACAAATTTTCAGTTCTGTAATATCTTCAGTTTCTGAGATATATGTATCCTCATTAAAGGCATTCAACCCATTATTCACCCTTTTACACCCCTCCTATTGGGATTTAGAGAAAACAAAGAAATACGTGTTCCTTTGTTTTTAAGGGAGATTCTAAACACCAATTTTTACATCTGTAAACGTTTAAAGTTTTAAGATGTAGACACACTCATTTTAAAAATTCAGCCCCCCTTTTCACCCCCCCCCCCATTGTTTAGATTTTCCAAAAACGAAAAAATACCTGTTTTTCCTTATTTTTAAAGTACATCCCAAATACCAATTTTCAGGTCTGTAATATCTTCAGGTTCTGAAATATAAGTAGCCTCATTAAAGGCATTCAACACCTTTTTCACCCTTTTCCACCCTTCCTATTAGGATTTTCCGAAAACAAAAAGTACGTGTTTCTTTATTTCTAAAGGAGATTCTAAATACCAAATTTTACATCTATAAACTTTAAAAGTTTTGAGATAGAGATACACTCATTTTAAAAACTTCATCCCCCTTTTCACCCCCCATTATTTAGATTTTCCCAAAACGAAAAAATACCTGTTTCTTTATTTTTAAAGTAGATCCCAAATACCAATTTTAAGGTCTGTAATATCTTCAGTTTCTAAGATATAAGTATTCTCTTTAAAGGCATTCAACCCCTTTTTCACCCCTTTTCACCCCTCCTATTGGGATTTTCCGAAAACAAAAAAAAATACGTGTTCCTTTATTTTTAATGAAGATTCTAAATACCAATTTTTACATCTCTAAACTTTAAAACTTTTGAGATATAGATGCACTCATTTTAAACATTCACCCCCCTTTTCACCCTCGCATTAATTGGATTTTCCAAAAACAAAAAATTATGTGTTTATTTTTGAAAGCGATCAAAAGTACCAATTTTGAGGTCTGTAATATCTTCAGTTTCTGAGATGTAAGTACCGGTATCCTAATTAGGCATTCAACCCCTTTTTCACCCTTTTTCACCCCTTCTATTGGGATTGTATGAAAACAAAAAATACGTGTTTCCTTATTTTTAAAGAAGATTCTAAATACCAATTTTCACATCTGTAAACTTTTAAAGTTTTGAGATATAAACACACTCATTTTAAAATTTCACCCCCCTTTTCACCCCCTTAGCGACGGAATATCCAAAAATCCTCTCTTAGCGAGCACCTACATCTTAAAATGAATATATCTCCAAAATTTCATTTCTTTATGTCCAGTAGTTTTGGCTCGCCGATAATGAATCAGTCAGTCAGTCAGTCAGTCAGTCAGTCAGTCAGGACAAGTTACTTTATATATACAGATTACAATTACTATCAGTAAACTATGCCTTTGCTGGCAGGACCTAGTGTTTACAGTGCACTATGTCTTCTGGTATGGGCTAGAGCAATTTTGTTACTTTCATTGATCTGTCTCTGTCTTATCCTTGGCTTTGACAGTATGAAAGTGACTGAGGTATGAGCGATGCTAGTAATGCGATTCCTTCTGCAGCCAGTCCCTGCTATGAATGGTGTGAAAACGTTGCTCATAGGGTCAGTTGGTGCATGCATTTCAGTGGGCTTGGTAGACTGATATGTAATAGCAACTTCTGGCTCGGTGAGGAAAGCAACGGGAAACTACCTGACTCCTCATTTCCCTAGTATGCCTCTTCAGTGATGCCTAGGCCATCTATGACAGCTGATGTCAGAGCTGTTGAGGATCCAACCAGCCTTAGGGCTGAAGACTGAACATACATACATACATACATACATACATACATCAGTAAACTCTGAAAATGACATTTTTACTACTATTGTTAACAATGAAAACTTGACAATAGTTAATGTGTACAAGCCACCAGATATTACTTGGCCGAATCCTCCTACACGTTCTCTGCAGCTTCCTAACTATATATCGCGGTGATTTCAACAGTCATCATTATCATTGGGGATATAACAAGAATGACTCTAATGGTGAAGTTCTTGTGGACTGGACGGAAACTGAAAATTTGAATCTGATTTCTGATGCTAAGGACCTGCCTACCTTTCAATCAGCTAGCTGGTCTCGAGGCTACGCCCCATGGGGTTGTTAAAGGTGCATGGCGACGTAACTAAGGTTGATATGACGTGATCTCCGGTAGTTATTGCAGCAATAAAGCTACTCGCCAGTTCGCTTCACGCAGCCAACGCTAGCGGACACCTCACACTAGTCCCAAGGATTTCAAACTCCAATTGTGCCATAATCTGCTTCATTCATCTACGGATTGCCAGAACTCTCCCTATATTCAAGATCGCAGTTACTCTTTAATGAGTTCATCATTGATGTTCTACGTTGTATACGATTTTAATTTTATTGCTAGCGCGTGAATGTGGACTAGTTCAACTTGTATTTCCTTCTGGCATTGTGATTGTCTCTCCTACAGAATTCGCAACTACCGGAGATCACGTCATTATCAACCTTAGTTACGTCGTCATGCGTCTTTTGACTGGTTCAATTTGACTCGTACTATTCAATTAACTCTATTTCAACTTTTGTTTTTGCACAATTGAAAGAACTCCATCGTCAATAATTAATCCACGCTTCACGCATTGACGTATATTTTAAATGTCTACAATATCTACGTTTTACTTTAACAACTCCATGATTGTTTTTAACTTCACAGACTGCCATCGTTCAATGTATTTCACCACAAATTCTCGCTGTTGATCTGTACATACTGTTACAAATTAAGTCTAATGTTATCATATTACTTTTTATTACGACAATGTTATTCTTTTAACAATTTTGATCACTTAAGTTCAGGGCCTTGACCTAGTCTTTGTACATTAACGGCTGATGATGTTCGCTATGCGAAACGAAACATATTCCATTATTTAAGCCATTTTTTAATTTAAAACATAATCTGAATAAAATTATTTGGACATCCAAATTAAATTCATTATCATAGAATAAAATGTATTTCTCCCCACGTGTGGACGCTGGGTTTGAAGAGGGTATAATACCATCCACAATATTTAGTTCTTGTAGATTACCTGTGAGCTTAAGTTGGTTTGCTCGATCAATTATCACAAACTTTGACTTAGGACTCTTAATAGTTAACAAACTTTGCCTCTATTCCATATTATAAACTTGAACGCATGCGGCGTGCGTCTAACCAGCTATCCCCTAACGAAATATTCCTACTGTGAGAAAAGTATCTAAAGAGAGATATATTATGCAGTGCAGTGTGCCGCGAGTCTAACATCATAAATCTGAGTCGGGTAGGGGAACGCGGAACTGTCGCGTATCGTACACGCAAATGTGCTGAAGTAAGTAATACAGTCGGGGGACACGACAGCACGACACGCATCCTCACAGCAATGTGCTGGCAGAATGCTCTACACGATCTAATATCGACCGACCTAGGCAATGAACTTCGGCAATCGAGGTCACAGTATCGATATCATACTTCACCTGGAACGTCTGAAGGACAGTCCTGCGGTCCGGGTCACAACATGCATATCCCATGCCAGCTATGACAATATGATGATGATGATGATGATGATTATTATTATTATTATTATTATTATTGATGTTTAAAGGGGCCTAATATCAATGTCATCGACCCTTAATTGTACGAAATGAGACGAAATGTAATGACAATTCAAAAGTTAAAAATCATCCACTGACCAGAATAAGGAACGCGATGATGAATGAATGGATGGATATGAATTTAAAACAGTCAGTAGATCCGACCCAGAAACTATCATAAACAATAGTATTCCTGACCAAGGGACTGCATCTAAAGCACAGACCTGATGCTTGTTGTTTATAATAGTATGAGCAAAACACGTTCATGTCGACTACAAGGTGCCTACAATGCTTGTGCTCGATTCGTATTAAATATCCCAATCCAAACTCATATTAGCCCTTTCCTCTCTCAGCTGTTATGGCTAAGATTGACTGAACGACGTAAATACCACGCTGTTTCCCTTCCCCACAGTATTCTGCAAACAAGCAAACCAGACTAGACCAAGGACCAAGGGAAAGGTTTTCATTCCCCTTCCCGAAGGGAAGGGGCGGGCCACCTAGAAGGTTACGCCTTCTCTCTGGCCAGGAGATTTGGCGGTGTTCGGGGATTTGTTGGAGTTGGAAAGAACCAGACTATCTTAGAACAGACTTTAAATACCTCTCCCCTTCCAATAGAGCTCCCTCAAGGTCATCCACATGTTCCCTCTAGTCCATTCCCATTCATCACAGTAACTCGTACAACGACTCATTCCACCTGCTACCATACGTTCCTGGAACTCAATCCCAGCTGAAATTAGAGGCATAGGCAATCCGAGGCTATTTAAAAGGAAATTTTTAATGTGGCACCCAAATCTGTAAAAGTAGATCTCACTAACGTAAAAAAATAACATTTAGTTCTTAATTATCAGTAAGGATACAAAATTATGGAGCTTAAGTAAATCAGTTTGAATGATTTTTAGAAATGTGTGTAAAAAATGATTTTATGTACATTATTCTATAAATTGTATAAAATTGTTGTATAATATGGTTTGGCATAATAGCAGGCTACATAGCCTGAGCCCCGCCATACAAGAAAGGCAATAAACTAAACTAAACTAAATTAAACTAAACTAAGGGGGTCCATCATCCAGGTCAACGGCCCCTCATAATGGCCTTATCGCTAGTAAAGTAGAACAGTGGTATTTGTCAAATTGCGGTACTAATCAAAAGTAGCGTAGACTCACGGTGTTCCACACATTATGGTACTACTCACAAGTATTGTACTTCGTACAGGTAACGCAGACCTCTGGTGTTTCTCACATAATGGCCCCACTCATAGACAGCGCAAACCCATGGCGTCCCTCAGCTAAGTGTACTAATCATGGGCGCCGGTATTCCCGTGGTGTTCCTCATATAGTGCTACTAATCACAAGCAACGCCCAGTGGTACTAATCACGGGTATTCGAATACGCATATAGACTTCCCTTCGGTTGCTGCTAATCACAAACCTATTGTGTATCTTACATAGTGGTACTACTCGCAAGTAAAGGCGACCCATTGTGTTCCTCGCGTGATGGTACTAATCACAAGTAGTTTCTTGGTTCTAATACCATCAGAGTTGTCGACAGTGGGGTTCGAACCCACTATCTCCCGAATTCAAGCTCACAGCTGCGCGCCTCTACCCTATTCACTGTTGGAATCTTGTGTCAAGCCAGCAGCCCGCAGATGAGCCTGGTGTTACCTTTTCTCACTACTACTACTACTACTACTACTACTACTATTCTTCCTCTACACCCCCCCACCCACAGGGGGTAGTATGTCAATGTGTGCGCTTTAGCACTTAAGAGCCAAAGAGAAAAAATAAGTTAACGTATTTGCTCCCAGCAATTACATTATTATTATTATTATTATTATTATTATTATTATTATTATTATTATTATTATTATTATTATTATTATTATTATTATTATTATTATTATTATTATTAGACTATTATTACTATTATTATTATTATTATTATTATTATTATTATTATTATTATTATTATTATTATTATTATTATTATTATGCGTGAATGGTCCCTTTCGGAACACACGAAGCTTTATTTATGATTTCGTTTGCGGAGGATCCAGTATGCTTTCATCTGTTGACTAAAGATCCTTTTCCTTTCTTCCGTCCACTTGGTACCTGCTCTTTTTGGTACTTCATTCTCTGGAGTAACTTCCCAATTGTCAATTTTCTTTCTATATATATTTCGATTCAAAATGTCTTCACAGAGAATTTGTGCATTCTTCATGTCTGCTTTTGTTTGTTGTATCCAAGGAAAATTCTTCAGTTTGTCAACTCTTTCAAGAACTTGGTGGGTTAGTCTAGTTTCTGGAAGCCTCTTAACATGTCCATAAAATTTTAGCCTTTTTTTCCTGAGGTCTGCCGCAATATTAGATAATTTTTCTGTGGATTTCCGGGTTTGGAGGCGGTACCCTTCTCCCGTGTGTCTTGGTCCTAAAATTTTCCTCATGATTTTTCGCTCTTCTTTTAGGATATTTTCCAGTTCACCCTTTCTATGAAGCGTTAGAGTTTCCCCTGCATATAAAGCCTCCGGTTTGATTACAGTATTGTAATGTTTAATCTTAACGTGGAGAGAGACACATTTTTTGTTGTAGATTTCTCTTGTTCTCCCATAAGCTCTTCTGAGTTTTTTGGACACGGTTGTTTTGGGCTATTTTCTCTTGTCCGGTTGGTTCGAGGATTTCGCCCAGGTATTTGAAGTGAGGGACTCTGTTGATTTGTCCGTATTTTGTATTGAGACTATGGATGTCTAGTTTTGCACAGAAAAATTCAGTTTTCTGGAAGGAGATATGAAGTCCGACCTTTCTGGAACATTCTTGGAGAATTTCAACTTGCTTTATTGCTGTGACTTCATCGCTGGACAAAAGGGCCAGGTCATCCGCGAAGGCTAAGCATGGAATTTCAAGCTTGTTTTTTCGTGTCCCGATGTTTACTGGGTTCCAGCTATTTTGTGCTTTCAGTTATTTTTACCATTCCCTCATCACCTTATCTAGTACGAGGTTGAAGAGGAGGAGTGATAGTCCATCTCCTTGCCGGACACCAGTTTTTATCAGGAATTCGTCTGAGATTTCTCTCATGAATTTCACTCTTGACTTCGTGTCAGTGAGGGTCTGTTTGATCAAGTTTAGCGTTTTGGAGTCTAGGTCCCTGTTCTTTCAGGATGCTGAACAGAGATTGACGATCAACTGAATCATAAGCCTTCTTGAAATCTACAAAGATACAGATGATTGGAAGGTTTCTGAGGGCCCTGAATTTTAGAGCGGTTTTGAGGTTGAAGATCTGTTCAGTGCATGATCTGTGAGGGCGGAACCCAGCTTGATATTCACCAATTTTATACTCTAGTTGTTCTGGTATTCTTTTCAACAGGCATGCAGAGAAAATTTTGTAGCCGACTTCAAGGAGGGAGATTCCCCTATAGTTGTTCACATCAGTTTTGTCTCCTTTTCTGTGAAGTGGGTGAATCAAGGCACATTTCCAGTCTTCTGGGAGTTTTTCATTTTTCCAGATTTTCTGTATGATTTCTGTAAGTTCCTTGAGTGAATTTGGACCAAGATTCTTAAGGAATTCTGCAACAATCCCGTCTCTTCCTGAGGTTCTGTTGTTCTTTAGTCGTTTAATGTGGCTCTGAATTTCTTTCTGGTTTGGTGGAGGTGATTCTGGGTGAGTAAAACTGGATGCTTCTTCAAGAAATCTTTCAGTGGGTTCGGGGCAGTTAAGAAGTTCTGAGAAGTACCGTGCAAGTTCTTGGCAGTTTTCTTTATTAGTAAGCGCCAATTTTCCGTCTTGTTTCCTAAAACATAAGTTCTGTGGAACGTATCCTCGGATTTTTTCTGTGAATGTTCTGTAGAAATCCCTTGTGTTGTGGTTTCTAAAGTTTTCTTCAATTGGCTCCAGTTGTTCTTTCAGGTGCTTTCTTTTCTCTTGCCTGATGGTTTTGGATACTTGTTTTCTGGTCTCATAAAATTCTCGTTGAGTTTTCTGGGATTTTCTACTGTTGTATTTCTGAAACGCAGATTTTCTTATCTCTATGGCTTGGTTGCATGTTGAGTTCCACCAGGGGTGTTTTGCATTCCTTCTTAAGGGTACCATTTCTCGTGCCTTCTGTATGATTTTGGTGTGGAATTCTTCCCATGTTTTCGTTGGTTGATTTTCCCATGCTTCTTTTAGATCCGTAACAGGAATCTGTTTTATGTCAAATTTCTGTTGTTGGATTTTCTTGGGGTGGTATTTTCTTGGGGTAAATTTTACTTTAACTCTTGTGAGATAGTGATCAGAGTCGATGTTTGCTCCTCTTCTCACTTGTACATCATGTACCTCTTTCTGTAGCCGATACGAGATAGCTACATGATCAATCTGAAATTCTCCAATGGATTCAATGGGGGACCTCCAGGTTTTTTGTTCCTTGGGATGCTTCCTGAGGGATGTGGACATGATTTTAAGGTTGCACTGTTGACATAGTTCAATGAGCCTTGAGTCGTTTTTGTTCGTAAATTTGTGCGCCGGGTAGAGTCCGACAGTTATTATTATTATTATTATTATTATTATTATTATTATTATTATTATTATTATTATTATTATTATTATTATTATTATTATTATTATTAACTTCCAAAGTGTATCATAAATACATACATAGATCTTCATTATAACCTTTTGGCGTTGAGTCTGTAAGCCCCTGTCTACGCGCCTCTACAACCCTCTATTTGCAACCAGCACTTTGGCCTCGTTTAGTCACACAACTCTTATCATAAAATCATTAAATTGTGAATTTAACCACCGTTGTCTTGGCCTTCTTCTGCTTCTCTCTCCTTTTTGTTTTGCTTTAATATTGGATTTACGTCGCGCCGACACAGATAGACCTTATGGTGACGATGGGATAGGAATGAGATAGGGAGTGGGGAAAAAAGTGGCCGTGGCCTTTATTACGGTACAGACCCAGCACATGTCTGGTGTGAAAATGGGAAACAATGGAGAACCGTCTTCAGAGCTGTCGAAAGTGGGGATGGAACCCACTACCTCCCGAATTCAAGCTCACAGCCGCGCGCCTCTACCCTATTCACTGTTAGAATCTTGTGTCAAGCCAGCAGCCCGCAGATGAGTCTGGTGTTACCTTTTCTCACTACTACTACTACTACTACTCCTGGCTCCTCCATCATCATCGTCGTCCTCGTGTCAGGCTCTCTGCTCAAAGTGTGAACTCTTTACGACATTTCAGATGTTTATAGGATGCCAAATAGCTAGATTTTTCTCCTGGAAAGGCTCTTAAATGTTCCAGTGAATCTACTGATAACAATCTCTTACATTCAACCATACCGGGTGAGTTGGCCGTGCGCGTAGAGGCGCGCGGCTGTGAGCTTGCATCCGGGAGATAGTAGGTTCGAATCCCACTATCGGCAGGCCTGAAGATGGTTTTCCGTGGTTTCCCATTTTCACACCAGGCAAATGCTGGGGCTGTACCTTAATTAAGGCCACGGCCGCTTCCTTCCAACTCCTAGGCCTTTCCCATCCCATCGTCGCCGTAAGACCTATTTGTGTCGGTGCGACGTAAAGCCCCTAGCAAAAAAAAAAAAATTCAACCACCGTGTCAGGTGCGCGACCAATACAGACTGATGACCATTTCATCAGCCCTATTTCATAAATATTAGAATAACATATTTTTACATTTCTGCCTCTTTGTTCTATTTATTTTTAATTAATCTAGAACCGCATAGTATTTAATCCCATCGCTCTACTTCCTACAGTACTTCTAGATTTACAGACACGGGGTCTGTAAGATGGGACCGTTAAATTGCTTTGCAAGGACTCACTAAGCGTATTTTATAAAATATAGCGGTAAAGCCAAGGCCTGTCATAAATATAATGTATATGACACGCAAGATGATGTAATAAATGCTAGGTTCGTGTCATGATAACATGGCATGTGTCGATGTTAAAACATGGGTCAGGCAGGAGTGGTGACGAAATAACCTTCAAGTCTCCATCGATCACCTCGGCACCAAGCAGGACTTCGTCACATTAATCCATGTACTCCATCAAAACTGACGATATCATTACAGAATGCCTTTTTAAAAAGTCATACATTTTCCCCATAATGTGAATATAGGAATAATATGTCCAGCCCTTGTCCCTTTCATGTACGGGGTCGGGTGTGAAGTGAAATGAATCTTCGTAGCGAGTTTCTACGACCGGATGCCCTTCCTGACGACAACCTCATCAGAGGAGTTAATGAGATGAAATGAATGAAGTAATATGTCCGACTCGTTAGCTGAATGATCAGCGTACTGGTCTTCGGTTCAGGTTCGATTCCCGGTCGGCTGGGCGTTTTAAGCTTCATTGGTTAATTGCAATGGCTCGGGGGCTGGGTTTTTGCGCTGTCTCCAACATCCTTGCAAGTCGCATATCACACAAAACACTATAACACGTTGTTACCTACACCTGGCAGATGCCGCCCACCCTCAATGGAGGGTCTGCCTAACAAGGGCTGCACCCGGCTAGACAAAGCCACACGAAATCATTATTAATGAAGTGGTATATGATAGTAGGAAGGGAGAGGGTGAAACCCGGTGCCGGCACATAACCTACTCCTGTCGAATAACACCAAGGGGTCTGCTCAAGGCTTAACGTCCCCATCCGATGGACGAATCACCATCAACAGCGCCATATGTCCTCAGTCCATATGAGCACGGCGGAAAGGTTTGGAATTTAATCCAGGCTTTTGATTGACTGATGCTTGCTGTTTAAAGGGGCCTAACATCTAGGTCATCGGTCCCTAATGGTACGAAAGGAGACGAAATGAAATGACAAATTAAAAACCCAATATCCTCCACTGACCACAATGCAAAACGTGAGGACGAATAATGAATGGATGGATATGAATTTAAAACGATCAGTGGAACCGACCCACAGTGCCTCACATGCACAGAAGCTGGCGTAAAACAATAGTATTACTAACCAAGGGACTGCTTCTATAGCACGATATTGAATCGATGATGCTTGTAGTCTAAAGGAGTCCAAAATCCAAGTCATCGGCCCCTCATAATGGTACTTATCGTTAGGAAAGTAGAACAATGGTATTTGTCATGTTGCGGTACTAATCAAGAGCAGCGTAGACTCGCGGTATTCCACACATTATGGTACTACTCACAGGTAATGAAATTCGCACATGTATTACAGACCTACTGTGTTTCGCACATTGCGGCGCCATTGACAGACAACGCAAACCTATGGTGTTCATCAGCTAGGTGTACTATCCCGTGGTGTTCCTCATATAGTGGTACTAATCATAGGCAAGCCAGAACTATGGGTTCCGTCATCCCATGGTGTCGCTCAAATAGTGCTACTAATCACAAACCTATATGGTAAGTTACCCAACATAGTGGTACTACGCTCAAGTAAAAGCGACCCATGGTGTTCCCCGCGTGGTGATACTCATCACAAGGAGTTTTATGGTTCTAATATAATCATCCCTTGGTCGCCCCTTTTAGTCGCATCTTACGACAGGTAGGGGATACCGTGGGTGTATTCTCCGTCTGCGTCCCGCGCCCACAGGGCGATTCCCAGTCCGCGAGAGGTATTTTATTTCCCTCAAGCCCGCCGGCAACCTGGTTAGGACCCCCCTATCCGCCACCTGGGACGCGCCACGTGGGAGTATCACCTATCCCCCTGCTATGGCAGCGTAATAGGTTCGTGAAAACCAGGCTTTTCGCACGCTATCTAGTCATTAGAAATTGCATACCACCACCTCCCCTACCCTACCAACCAACATTCTGATGAAAATGTTTCGTACAACGGGACTCGAACCGGCTAACCACGGTGTCAGACCGTATATAATTCAACGCTTTAACGATCATGGCCACCAGGTGCGCTAATAATAATAATAATAATAATAATAATAATAATAATAATAATAATACCGAGCGTTTGGCCTTGTGGTACGGGTCGCGTAGCTAAAAGCTTAGAGTGGATCGGGGGGGAGATGCCTATAGCTTCGTAGTTCCGTCGGGAACCACCAGATCGCAACACCAACTTGTCTCGCGCTTGTTGGCCTCAGTTAGCCGTTGAATCCAATACGTATGACTGTGTGAACTGTTTTCCCGCTCTGTTATCAAGAAATTCAAGGTAAGAACTTAAGGCGGTGCCTTGTTAATAACGCACAGTTGTTTTAAAGTGCTTATCAGCCTATATAATAAGGAGGATTTGCAAATATTAGTATATGTTGGGCAAGGTACATACTTTGCAGTGTACGTTTTTAAATTCACTAGCTCCGAAGCTGCCATACTGTGCACGTTGCGGGAAGTGGCATCTCACCCCGACTCTCGGTAGAGATGCCACTTTTTCTTCGGGGTAAGATGCCGAAGTTGATTCTTCTGATATAACAGTTTCTTTTCGTAGGAACATGCCAAGAACGTATATCAGGACATCAAACAGGGGTCAGTGGTCCGAAGAGAGCCTGCAAATGGCCATGGAACACGTCCGAACCGGGGGGATGAATTGTTTTAGAGCTTCCCAAGATTATGGAATCCCATACAGAACACTTAAACGACGTCTGGAGAAGAACGACGAAAAGAAGCATGCCATGGGCCCACAAAGTAAGTAGTTACTGATTAATTTTGATGTTTTCTCTCCTTCGGGAGTAAAATGACAACTGGTTCCTAACCGTGAAATTTAATTTAAATTTAAAAAATGCTCTTCTCAGGTAAACTTATACCATATTAAGTATCCATACGCGAACTGTACTCTCCCATTTGCTCCGAAATGTCTTCACTTATTTATTATTATTATTATTATTATTATTATTATTATTATTATTATTATTATTATTAATTTTTATAATTTTACAGGTTGCCTTGGCGAAGAGAACGAGAAGAAGTTGGTCACCTACATAAGACAACTGCAGATTTCTGGATTCCCCCCAACTGGAGAAAATCTACGGAAGCTGGCATTTCAGTTTGCAGAACGAAATGGAATTCCTCACCGTTTTCGTCGAGAAAATGGTATGGCAGGCTGGGATTGGCTACAGTCCTTTCTGAAACGTTTCCCAACGTTAGTTACGAAAAAGCCACAAGGTCTCTCTGTTGACCGGGCTATGGCAATGAATAGGGAAGCAATTGCAGAATATTTTTCTTTAATTCTGGATGTGTTGTCAGCAAACAATTTACTGGATAAGCCCGGACACTTGTATAATATGGATGAAACCGGTTTTCAGATGAATCCTAGGCCAGACACTGTGATAGCAGAGAAAGGTTCTCCCACTTTGTACCAAGTGACTTCTGGAGAAAAAGGAGAAACAATAACAGTTATAGCCTGCTGCAATGCTGAAGGTAACTTCATTCCTCCAGTATGCATTCTCAAAGGTAAAAGAAAAAAACCCGAATGGGAGGACGGTCTTCCAAATGGTTCAACTGTGTACATGAATGAGAAATCCGGGTATGTCACGTCCGATATATTCATGAGCTGGTTGAAAGACCACTTTATTCCCAGGAAACAACAAGGAAAAGTGGTCCTTTTTCTTGATGGTCACGCCTCGCATTGCACTGATCCCGACATGCTAGATCTCGCTGCAAGGAACGATGTGATCATGATTTGTTTACCACCTCACTCGACCCACTTTCTTCAACCTCTTGACAGGTGTGTTTTCAAATCCTTAAAACAGGCTTTTTACAAGGCAATGCGCAACTGGACATTGTCTCATCCTGGACGTAAAGTCTCAAGAGCACAGTTCCCTATCTTCCTCACGGAGGCGTGGAAGAAGGCTGCAGTCCCATCCACTGCTCAGTCTGGATTTGAAGCATGCGGTTTGTACCCATACAACCCGGAAAGAATTCCAGATGAGGCGTTTCAACTGTCCGATTTGGTTTCGACAAATGAGGCTGACAGGAATGAAAGGGATTATTCAGATTGCAGAGGATGTGCTCCTCCCTCAGAGAAAGACAGCAACAGACTTGAAGATCGAATGGAATCAGCAATTGCAAATGAAACCATGCCAGGAACATCCTTTGAAGCAATTTCTCCTATACCTATCTTGGATCCGTTACCTAAGCGCAGAAAGAAATCAGCTGCAGTTCTCACAGAACAACATCGAATTGAAGATGCAAGAGCTCGACGAGGGAAAAGTAAGACAAAGAAATTCACTACGAGTCAATCTGTTAGACTAAGCAGGTCAGAGAATGACAGTGACTTTTGTGCTGAGTGTGCCCTCAATTATTATGACAAAAATGGACCACAGGTAGACTGGATTCGGTGCATCGTTTGTGATAAATGGTTACATGAAACCTGTACAGATTCAGAAAACATGTGCAATAACTGTGCTAAAGAACTCTGATACAAGAGTCATCCTTACAGCTGATTTAATGTGGTTACACTATAATTTTGTGTGTTTATTTTTTGATAATCATAATAAATATGCTTTAAGAATTGAATTTAGACGATTTTTCTCCAGAATGACATAAAACTAGTAGTCGAAACTCATCCAGATTTAATTGCCATCTTACCCCGATGCTCGGGGTGAGATGACTAAATACATGCCTTCATAAATAAATGTTTAAAACGTACAATTACTAATGATTGGCATAGCTAACTGGCCTATATATAGAAAAAACTCGGCAAAATATTACTGTTTTATGTCTAATTCGAACTCTCAATTTTTATGTACATTTTTGTCCTCAAAACACTAAGTATGGCATCTTCCCCCGATCTACTCTATATTCTACAGGCGGTGGGTTTGAATCCCACCGTTGTAAACACTGAAAATAGTTTTCTGTGGTTTCTCATCTTTACACCTGGCAAATCTAGAAGGTATGCTTTAATTAAAATCATCGTCCCTACCTTCCCAAGCATACTCCCTTCACACATACTAGCGTTGCCGAACACTTACATGTGTTAGTCAACGTCATAATAATAATAATAATAATAATAATAATAATAATAATAATAATAATAATAATCCTTGGGCAAAGATCAGCGTCGCGGCTTTCGGTTCAGGGGGACTCAGGTTTGATTCCCTAGTGGGGGATTATAATTGCATCTGGTTAATTCCTCCGACTCGTGTACTGGATGTTTGTGTTTGTCTTAATACATTTCTCTCCATATACTGTACATAGAAGCCGATGACCTAGATGTTAGGCCCCATTAAACAACAAGCATCATCATGTTCATATACACGCGACACAACAACACTGCACTGCCAACCACCACAGAAACAAGTAATAGTGAATGCATCCCTCCACATATGGTTGGCGTCAGGAAGGCCATCTGGCTGTAAAACAGGGTCGGCCCAGATTTGCTGCAAGTGGCTTCATGGTTTGGGTCGGGTAGCTGTCAGCTCGAATTCGGGAGATTGTGGGTTCGAACCTCACTGTCGGCAGCTCTGAGGACGGTTCCTCCGTGGTTGCCCATGTTCACAGTATCCAAGTACTGGGGCTCAATGTTGTACCGTATTCGTTATTGTTCCATTAATGTTACATATATATGGAAAAAACCATCTCAATGTTTAATCAAGTCTGAGAATTACCTTCAACCTTCAGTTGCTGATGATCCTGGACGTCTTCATCTTGGAAACATTTCTTATAACACTAATTGAAGAAAATGCTCGAATTTTAAGGGAGCTATTACGTTTATCTCTAACACACGCAGTGGTACGCAATCTGAAGTCACTCTACTGCATGCTTCTTTCCTATCCTTAGCCCTTTCCTATCCCTTCGTCGCCATAAGACCTCTATCTGTGTTGGTGCGACTTAAAAAGAAAGTTGTGAAAATTTTTCGACAAAGTATCGCACTCATGACCCCATCAGGTGTGAGAAAAGTGGCAGATTATTATTATTATTATTATTATTATTATTATTATTATTATTATTATTAATTTCAGAACCCTTTAACTGTTATAGATTTTGAGATACATCGGAAAATCGGAATTTTCATCTGAAAAGCTATTTAACGTGCCAGTATAACTACAGTGGTTTCTATAATTTATGCACTCTTAAATGCGGTGGGATTCGATCTCCCAATCTTGAACATAGGTGTGCATTTAACCGCCTTTGCTTCGTAGCCAATAAAGAAAAGATCTTCATCACTGCGACTACGTGTACCTGTTGTATTTACATACGACATGAGTAAGACATTCTATCTTGTATCATATTACAATCATGAACGGCTGGAATCGCGAGTGTTCTACTTGGTATTAAGCCCTACAATGTGTTTATCGATCCATTGTTTCTGAATATTCTATCACAATCGACTTTATTTAACGTATTAAAATGTTTCAATGTTGTGCATTATTCGTTATTGTTCCATTAATGTTATAAATATAGGTACAAATTACATCTAAATTTGTAATTAAGTCTGAGAATTACCTTAACAATTCAGTTGCTGATAATTCTGGATGTCTTCATATCAGAAACATTTCTTATAACACTAATTTGAAGAAAATGCTCGAATAATAAGGCAGCTATTACCTTTACTTTTAACACACGCAGTGACACACAGTCTGAAGTCACACTACTACAGTACACGCTTGCACGATTACTGAAGACAACGCGTACGACTTGTTCTCGCCAGTCGTTACGAACAGAATGGGACAGGTAGACCTACACTAACTGCTAACAGCAAAGATCAGCGAACAGATGTACCCACTATGCACCGAATGAAAACAAGAGAGCACGTTACAAAACGAAGAGCCCACAGTTTAAACCTCATAGGTCTTTTTTTTTTCCTATTAGTTTTATGCAGCGCTGTAATCCCAACATTCTCACAGGGTATACACTAAGGGCCGGTATTATAATAGAAGTTTAAACTGTTGGTTCAGTTTAAACTTCGGTTTATGTGTTAGTCGTGTATTATAAAAATTAAGTTTAACTAGAGATTAATTTTACTGCCACTCATCTACCGTTTAAACTGAAGTTTAAATATATAACCTTACAACATGGCAGAACGAATGGATCTCGAAGATATTTGTGAGGTGTGTGATGAAATACTAAGCGATGACGAAGAAGTCGTTCAAATTATTGAACGATCGCGGGCACTACGAGTTTTCCGAGCAAGGGAAGTCACTTTCATATATGGAATGAAAAATAGTTTTTAAATAGGTTTAGGCTTACAAAACAGACTGTCATAACCCTATTTCAGCAAATTGGTGCTAGAATAAAACATGCAACGTAAAGGAAAGAATGTAAAAATGACTTTTTGAACTGTTTTAGAAAATAAAGTAACTTCCTTCTATTTCAGAAATCATACTGTAGAACCCCTCAGTCAGCTACTAATAGCATTGCGGTTTTATGCGTACCGTAGTATGTTTATTAAAATGGGAGATTTCGGAGAATTCATAAAGCCACTGTTTCACGGACTATATAGATACTGTATTTCTGTACTAATTGCTCAAGCAATTTTATTTCCTTACAAGTAAAATTAGGACAACGTTGAATGCTTTTATCCGCCATTTTACCTACAAGAAGTAAAAAAAACATTATCGACAGTCATCTTTTCTTGCAAGTCACTACTACCAAGATCGTATATTTCCTTCTTCACCTCAGTTTAACTTAGGCCGGCCATTATAAGACTCAACATCGGTTTAAACTCAAGTTACAGTTTAACTCAATCTTCAGTTTAAACCCTCATTATAATACCGGTCCTAAGTCAGGGCATGTCAAATCCCGGATTCGAGACACCCTGATGTTTAAAATTAGTGGGTTACAGCTGCTTATAACAAACGTATCTCAATTTGGCATAAATCAGGCATATAGAAGACATTTTATGATGACAAAAAAAGAAATTCAGTTTTAGTGTACAAGTTCGAAAATCTCAATTTGCTTGCACAGTAGTTTTCTACTGGTCCTACTTCCAGCTATTTATTCAAAAACAATCCAAGGTGCCTGTTTTGATTTGCGATCACCCTTTTCACTGGAACAAACTCTAGAACTTGTGTATGTTGTAGTACAGTGGTTTTGCCACCACGTATTCAAGTATTTCTCAGGCTTAAATCAGTCAAATGGTGAGGCATTTGAATGTATAAACATAAGGCTGGAGACGTAAGCAACGAACAGTGGTGACCTTAAATAAATGATGGCTGATAATGTTGTCCACCAAGCTGAACCTTCGTTGTTCACGATTACGAGCGTAACTGGAAAGTTAAAACTCACTGACAGAATGGCGACATTAAAAGGAAAAGAAGCCAAAGTAGAAGGTATACGCAATAAATCGGAAGGCATACTCTAATGAGTTGAATTAAGCAGAGGGCTTACGGCGTATACGCGCGTATATCCTCGACTACAACCCTGGTTTTATGCCGCTCTGGCGCAGAAAGATCTCATGGTGACGAATAGGTCTTTTTTTCTTCTTCTTCTTCTTCTTCTTCTTTATCTGTTTAACTTCCAGGGTCGGTTTTTTCCTCGGAATCAGCGAGGGATCCCACCCCTACCACCTCAAGGGCAGTGTCCCGGAGCTTCAGACTCTGATCAGGGATACGACTGGGGAGGAAGACGAGTACCTCGCCCAGGCTGCCTCACCTGCTATGCTGAACAGGGGCCTTGTGGAGGGATGGGAAGATGTGAAGGGACAGGCAAGGAAGAGGGAAGGAAGCGGCCGTGGCCTCAAGTCAGGTAGCATTCCGGCATTTGCCTGGAGGAAAGTGGGAAACCACGGAAAATCACTTCGAGAATGGCTGAGGTGGGAATCGAACCCACCTCTACTCAGTTGACCTCCCGAGGCTGAGTGAACGCCGTTCCAGCCCTCGTACCACTTTTCAGATTTTGTGGCAGAGACGGGAATGGAACCCGGGCCTCCGGGGGTGGCAACTAATCACGCTAACCACTCCACCACAGAGGCGTACAAGTAGGTCTTTCACGGCCTGTCACGCTGGGTTCCGTGGTTGAAATCCCGGTCACTCCATGTGGGATTTGTGCTGGAGAAAGCGGAGGCGGGACAGATTTTTCTCCGGGTACTCCGATTTTCTCTGTCGTCTTTCATTCCAGCAACACTCTCCGATATAATTTCATTACATCTGTCAGTCATTAATCATTGCTTCAGAGGAGTGCGACAGGCTTCGGCAGCCGGCACAATTCCTATCGTCACCGCTAGAGAGGGGCTTCATTCATTCCAATCCTGACCCGGTCCAATGACTGGAAACAGGCTGAGGATTTGCATTTTCAGTCACGTATTCTGATTTCATATTTGGCGAGGATTGTTTTTTTTTTTTTTTTTTTTTTTTTTGCTAGTTGCTTTACGTCGTACCGACACAGATAGGTCTTATGGCGACGATGGGACAGGAAAGGACTAGGAGTGGGAAGGAAGCGGCCGTGGCCTTAATTAAGGTACAGCCCCAGCATTTGCCTAGTGCGAAAATGGGAAACCACGGAAAACCATTTTCAGGGCTGCCGACAGTGGGATTCGAACCTACTATCTCCCGAATACTGGATACTGACCACACTTACGCGACTGCAGCTATTGAACTCGGGGGCGAGGAATGTGTGCGTGACATTGATCTGCATCGAAGTATACCAGATCCTGTAGAAAACCACGTCTTACGTTAAGGTTTGGTGCCAAAACTACCAAATTTAATCGAACCATGTGAGCTTTTGAGATTATCTGGCTTTTTCGCAATCAGAGGAAGTTATGAATGTTCATATTATGAGTATCATCTTATGTACTGAGTTGCTGGTTGTGGTAATTATAAAATATTATTATTTTGGTAGACAAAAGTTGAGTTGTTTTTCAATCGATAATGGATACACGTGCTTTCGATTGTTTTCTTCGACTCTTAAACCCGCTAAGACAGACAGACTGTAGGTAATAATTTTGTTTGGCTCTTACTAAGCCTGCCGGCCACGTGGTGTAGGGGTAGCGTGCCTGCCTCTTACCCGGAGTCCCCGGGTCCGATTCCCGGCCAGGTCATGGATTTTTACCTGGACCTGAGGGCTGATTCGAGGTCCACTTAGCCTACGTGATTAGAATTGAGGAGCTATCTGACGGTGAGATAGCGGTCCCGATTTAGAAAGCCAAGAATAACGGCCGAGAGGATTCGTCGTGCTGACCATACGACACCTCGTAATCTGCAGGTCTTCGGGCTGGTAGTCCAAGGCCAAGGCCCTTCAAGGGCTGTAGTGCCATGGGGTTTGGTTTGGTTTCCTTAGTAAGCCTGGTGCTGTCTCTGTAAGGCTGACCTCCGTCAATAGGGCGGGGGGTGGGGAGGACACCTTCTGCCATATGCACAAGGTAGCTCTTTAAAAAAAAAAAAAAAAAAAAAAAAAAGATAACAAGAGCTCGTATGGAAAAACTTTATTTTACAGCCAGATACACAGTATTAGGGCACTGATACGCTTTACTATTGAACATACCATTCTTGTCCAAACACTTTTACAACGGCATGCCAAGGCTTTGATGCTGGCATGGAAGGAATCTGAGTCCAGTATCTAAGCCACGTCATGACGGTCGGCTTCTTCAACGACCCGAAGATATGGAAGTCACTGGGTGCCTGGTCCAGGCAGCCCATCTCGACCAGATTTGCTTCGTTATGGGTGAGGTAAAATGAATAGTTCTGCGTTATTATATGTCCTTGTTTCGTGTTGGGGTGCCGTGAAGCTCCAACCCCGCCTCACAGCCCGTGGTGACCTACCTGTTTGGACAAATGACCGACAAGCGAGCACTAACGAAGGAACATAGCCTAGTACAAGAGTACAGAATAACTTGAGGTGCAAAGGCTAGTCTTCTGCCAGCTACTTCCACCCCTCCGTAAAGGAGAAGTTATGAGAAACCTCCCTAAACCCACCAAGCGATCCCATATCCCCTTTCGGCACTGGTTACCCTGTCGCGGTCATACCAAGACATCCCCGGCGCTAGACCACTGCCGCTCAAGCGCCACTGTCACCCCCGGTCCATGGCCGCCTGCAAGGCGTTCAAGGTGGAAATTCGAAAAGCTACCGGTAGGTAGTCAGTGAATAAAAATGTTGGCGCGCGGTCAAGAGAGAATAATTGATCCTAGAAACGGTAGTCTTTCAAATGCCCATGCAGATGGCCAGTCATGCAAAAGCTCTTCCCTGCGGAGCTACTTCGCATATCCCCTTCAAGTTACTATATTATTGCAGCCACCTCTTATAATATTAAGGAAGGATTGTATAGAGAATGTGGTGCCACACAAGGCAAGTTGTGGCCTCCGAAGAGTCCTGGTGCAGGCGACCTGCGCGTGTATGAGGATGGGGTCCTACCTATGATGATTTATAATTCCGAAGACGGCACACACACCCAGTCTCCGAGCCATCGGAATTAACCAATGAGGGTTAAACCCCCCGACCCGGCCGGGAATCGAACCCGGGACCAACTCGACCAAAGGCCAGCACGCTAACCATTTATCCATGGAGCCGGACATTAAACCTAATGACCAGGGGTTACTTCAGTATATTAAAGCTCCCACAACATTCACGTTTGGTATTTAAAATAGAGGAGAAACAACTGTAATGGCAAGCATCACATTGTGACTAACATTCAGCTCTGGTCTTCAGGAGGGAATTCCCCGTAATATTCACATTGCACTGCTGGATGTTTGACCAGTAACTATCGAATGGCACAAGAAAAGGTATAAAAACCATTTTCACTGCCGGAAATTTCAAAGCCTCTCTTAAATAGCAATAGTGAGAAATAGAGTAATCTGAAATGAAGTAGATATAAAGAAGCACCGCTCGGGATAATTGGTGGTGGTGGCGATGGTTACTGTTAAGAGACATACAACTAGGCTACCACCCTCTCGTAACGCAGCTACAGTATATCGGAGCCACGTATCACGTGATCTACAGTCTGTATCACCATGTTTGAGAGTCGAAATATGCAGTATCTGCGAGGTTTGGTTTTAGTAATGCACTCCCTATATGAACATCTGCACAAAAATTAACGTTGCTCGACTTACATAGGTTGGTTACACTTTTTCTCGATTTACAAAAAAAGAAGGACGCAATATACAGCATTTTATAACTTCTTTATTATTCTCTGTATAGTAAAAAGTCACATCGCTGCGGTTCAGATTACAGTAGAAATGAAGGTCCCGTGACTGTGATGATGATACCAACAATCATGTTAAACTGCTATAAGCTTGCTTGCTTGCTTGCTTGTTTGCTTGATGATAACTGGAACAAGGATTTCCAAATATATTAGTCATGCGATTACGTGCTTGTACTAGTATCGATCTATTTCAATATTAGCTCCAATCCAAAAGCCGGCGTACTTAGACCACAGGCCATAAAGAGCCTTGCGCTATCCAAACGAATGCACAGCCAAATGGTCTGCAGATATTAGAGCGTCATGCAGTCAAGGAAATTATATCGTCAACCGTATTATTTGGCTCTCTTGACCGGGTCCGCTAACACTCAGCTCGTGAAATAATTGACCTCACGAGGATGAGTGAAACCCATTCTGTTCCTCAATGCAGGTTTAAAATCCTTGGACGAGCCAACTGTCGAAAGGGAGATCTCTGAATAACAGTAGATACCAAACCCTATGTCGTGGGACTGTCAATATTTACCTCAACTTCTTCTTCTTTTTCACATTGCTTCAACCCTGAGGATCGAGGTCTTTGAGGATTTTTTAAATATCCGTTTCCATTCTTCACAGTCTTGTGCCACACGGGTTGCTTGTAAGAGGAGTGTCTTGGTGGCATGTTTTACGCAGTCCCGTCCAGCGTGTAGGTGCTTGTCTATGCTCCCTCTTCCCAGACACATTTCCTAAAATTATGTGCTTTTCAAGGTTGCCTCTTCTGCGTCGCTTGATGTGACCATATAATTGGAGAATGATTTCCTGGCAGTTGATGGTGGTGATAATGTTTCAAGAGGAAGTACAACTGGGCAACCATCCTCTATGTAACACTAATCAGAGATAAAACATTGAAGGAATTCGACACTTCGGAAAATTAAGATATCGGCAAAAGAAAGACAAGGGCCACAAAAATGAAAGACCCCCTAGGCCTCGCAAACCTAATAATGTCGGGGTCGGAAAAGAACAAGAGTTGACCAAGGGAGGTCGGATAGGATAGATGAAAGTGAGGAGACCGGCACAAATAAATACTGTAGAAGGAATGCCAGGACTCAGCTAAGTGCCCACTGATAATAACAGGAAATGAAATATCGTATGGCTCTTTTTTTAGTGCCGGGAAATCCCAGGAAGGGTTCGGCTCGCCAGGTGCAGGTCTTTCTATTTGACTCCCGTAGGCGACCTGCGCGTCGTGATGAGGATGAAGACAACACATACACCCAGCCCCCGTGCCTTAGGAATTAACCAATTAAGGTTAAAATCCCCGACCCGACCGGGAATAGAACCCGGGACCCTCTGAACCGAAGGCCAGTTCAGCCAACGAGTCGGACATGATAACAGGATATTGATGCTCAGCTCCTTCAGGGTGGACTCAATAGCACGCAGTGCTGTCCAAGCAATGCGAAGCATTCTCCTCCAGCATCACATCTCAAGTGATCTGACCCTCATACAAGCAACCCGTTTGGCAGAAGACCGTGAAGAATGGAAAATGAAATGAACCGGGCGAGTTGGCCGTGCGGTTAGGGGCGCGCAACTGTGAGCTTGCATCCGGAAGATGGTGGGTTCGAACCACACTGTCGGCAGCCCTGGAGATGGTTTTCCGTGATTTATGATTTTCACACAAGGTAAATGCTGGGGGCTGTACCTTACTTAAGGCCACGGCCGCATCCTTCTAATTCCTAGCTCTTTCCTATCCCATTGTCGCCGTAAGATCTATCAGTGTCGGTGTGAAGTAAAGCACATTGAAAAAAATAAAAGAGTACAAAAAATATTCTCAAAGATCACGATCCTCAGGGTTGAGAGAACGAAAAGAAGTAGGGAGGTCCATGTTTCAAGACCTTAAGATGAAGAAGAACCTTTAGCTTGAGTAAAATTGAGCGATCCTTCCAAATATGTGATAGTCGAGTCGTGATGTTTTTGGCCGTGGCAGTCCTTCTTCTGATCTCCACTTCACAGCTGCTATTGTTAGTTATAATGGCACCAAGGTACGACATTTCCGAAGCTGGTTTTTTTCCTCCCTGGGTGACATTGATCTATCATATTAGTCTTTTGCACGTTGATCTGCAAACAAAACTTGATCCTCTTATTTCTGATACAGTCCACGGGCTCTGTCATTTCTGCGTCATCCACGAAGTGAGTACTTATTATTTACAGAAAGCAAGCATACACATATTCCTCCCCGCCTAAAGAGTGAATATGTGGTGAAATTGTAAGCTTACATTCCAGAGATAGCGGGTTCGAACTCTTTCCTCGAAAGGCCTGAAGACAAATTCCAGCGATTCTCCATTTTCAAATCGAGCATATACCGGAATTATAAGGTAATGGCTGCTGCCTTCCTAGGCTCCCTCTATCATAGTGTTGCCGAAAATTACATTATTTAGTGCTAAGAGAACTACCTAGTAAGAAAAGGGAAATAAGTTACTCGTTATATACTAAGAGAGTAGCTGCCGTAGATTGTATTTATATTATAGTTGATCTGTAAAGTGGGTCGGATATAAATAATAATCGGTAATGTACGCTCAATTATACTGTACTTCAATATGAACCTAATATGAGCGTATCAAATGAAATACCATAGCTACATTCATAAATAAAATAATCGTATTATTTGTAGGTTTGAAAAGGTAAAAGAGAGCTTCAATTAAGTATAGTTTTGTGATTGTAATTACTCGATTTCATCCTACATGAAGCAAATGTAATATTCGAACTGTATAATATTGCTACTAAAGGTTAAATTGACGTTTGATAGTAAAACTGTTGTTACGGTGATTATTGTCTTTATTAGTTTATGATGAAATATGTCACTTCTGTTCACAATGTGAACAGGTACGTTTTATGTCATTTTCAGTGTTCTTTTTCCCAGAGTCAATCAATCACTACTGATCTGCATTTAGGACAGTCGCCCAGGTGGCAGATTCCCTATCTGTTGTTTTCCTAGCCCTCTCTTAAATGATTGCAAAGAAATTGGAAATGTATTGAACATCTCCCTTGGTAAGTTATTCCAATCCTTGACTCCCCTTCCTATAAACGAATATTTGCCCCAATTTGTCCTCTTGAATTCGAACTTTATCTTCATATTGTGATCTTTCCTACTTTTAAAGGCACCATCCAAACTTATTCGTCTACTGATGTCCTCCCACACCATCACTCCACTGACAGCCCGGAACATACCACTTAGTCGAGCAGCTCGTCTCTTTTCTCCCAAGTCTTCCCTGCCCAAACTTTGCAACAATTTTGTAACGCTACTCTTTTGTCGGAAATCGCCCAGAACAAATCGAGCTGCTTTTCTTTGGACTTTTTCCAGTTCCTGAATCAAGTAATCCTGGTAAGGGTCCCATACACTGGAACCATACTCTAGTTGGGGTCTCACCAGAGACAAATATGCTCTCTTCTTTACATCCTTACTACAACCCCTAAATACTCTCATAATCATATGCAGAGATCTGTACCCTTTATTTAGAATCATATTTATGTGATTACCCCAATGAAGATCTTTCCTTATATTAATACCTAGGTATTTACAATGATCCCCAAAGGGATTTCCCTTCATGCATCCATTTATATCCAGTGCTATCTTTATATGAAATCTCCGGCTAAATGGTTACCGTGCTGGCCTTTGGCCACAGGGGTCCCGGTTTCGATTCCCGGCAGGGTCGGGAATTTTAACCATCATTGGTTAATTTCGCTGGCACGGGGGCTGGGTGTATGTGTCGTCTTCATCACCATCTCATCCTCATCACGACGCGCAGGTCGCCTACGGGAGTCAAATCAAAAACCTGCACCTGGTGAGCCAAACATGTCCTCGGACACTCACGGCACTAAAAGCCATACGCCATTTAATGTATATGAAATATTCAGGGAATAGTTTTATCAGAAAATGGCAAATAATTTCTTACAGATGTAAGGAGAGAATAAATAACTCTGTGAATTCTTTCTGCTTGTAAAACTTAGTTTTATAATTCACTTCGCGTAAAAAATCATCGAAAACGGCCAATATTAGCGTCGAATCTCTACTGTTCGGGGACACTGACAATGAGATGAATTGTGACACTCTGGATGCCGTTTGTCCAAGTTCAACCTCCATGGGCATGCGGGTCAGAAGGAGTGAGAAAGGAAATGTCCAAAACGACCGAGATTAGTATTGAATTCACAGTTATCGGGTTCGCTAGGCTAATTGGTGACAGACCACATGACGGAATCGTGTACATCAGGGCCTTTCAAACGCACAAAATCTCACGCGTGCAAAACGAGGCGCAGAGGTTCTGTGCATCTATCGCTGTCCTTCTCGGCTAGGTTCAGACCAGCGTTCTGTGTCGGGGCGACTCGGCTAAGCTCGGCTCAACTCGGCTTGGATGGTAAGCCCTGCAGAGCGAGTGAGGAAGGGGGAAACAGGTGGAGCAAGCGAGACAGGCGAAGGGAAAGAGAGAGACAGCGCTATTGCTCAAACTCGAGGAGTGGGGGATCCGCACTTTGTTTAACCTAGTGAAGTCGTCTCATGCACTTTGCATCGCGCAATGCACCGGTGCATGCACCCTGAGAGGCCCTAGTGTACATTATAGCGCGACGTGTAAATACATAGTTATCACTTATTTTTATTATCTGAAAGGATCAACTACTGGGCTGCCACAAGGACAATGTTCCACGTGAAACAAAATTAACTAAAACTTTTACTGCCCTTGAGGCAGTAGAGGTGGGATCCCTCGCTGAGTCCGAGAGAAAAACCAACCCTGGAGGTAAACGGATTAAGAAAAATTAAAACTTTAAATTAAACACACAATAACTCTAAAGTAAAATATATTTCGTGAAAACCGGGGAGTAGCTTCGCGGTTTATGTCATGTAGCTGTCAGCTTGAATTCTGGAAATAGTGGGTTCGAACCCCATTCGGCAGCTCTGAAGGTGGATTTCCGTGCTGTTCTGTTTTTACACCAGGCAAATGCTGGAGCTGCACCATAATTAAGCCCACGGTCACTTACTTCCCACTCCTAGCCCTTTCCTATCCCATTGTCGCCATAAGACCTATCAGTGTCAGGGGCGGTGCGACGTAACGCAAATAAATAAAAAAGTTCGTAAAATGTCAATCAGCGTTACAATAAAGAAGTTTACCCAACGGAGTACTTTTATATTAAGAACCCGCGGTGTAGGGTTAGCGTGCCTGACTCTTACACGGAGGCCCCGGGTTCGATTCCCGGCCAGGTCATAGATTTTTACCAGGATCTGAGGGCTAGTTCGAGGTCCACTAATAATAATAATAATAATAATAATGGCGTGTGGCCTCCGAAGAGGCCTAGTTCAGGTCTTTCCAGTTGACGCTGTATAGGCGACCTGCGCGTCTATGAGAATGGGGCCCTACCTGTGATGAATGCTAATACTGAAGACGGCACACACAACCAGCCCCCGAGCCATTCGAATTAACCAATGAAGGTTAAAATCCCCGACCCGACTGGTAATCGAACCCGGGACCTTCTGAGCCAAAGACCAGCACGCTAACCATTTAGCCATGGGGCCAGACAAACTCCTTTCCTCATCCCGAGGTGGTGCAGCTCTTTTCAGGCACACCCCCAATGGAGGTGAGCTGCATGTACCATTTCAACCACATACCAGCCCTCCTGCCATTCTTAAATTTCTAGCAGTACCAGGAATCGAACCCGGGCCCCCAAGGACGGCAGCTAATAACACTAACCGTTACGCTATAGAAACGGACCAAGGTCCACTCAGCCTACATGATTACAAAGGAGCTATCTGACGGTGAGAAGGCGGCACCGGTCTAGAAAGCCAAGAACAACGGCCGAGAGGACTCGTCATGCTGACCACACGACACCTCATAATCTGCAGGCCTTCGACTGAGCAGTGGTCGCTTGTAGGCCATGGCCCTTCGGGAGCATTTTGCCATGGGGATAGTTCAGTTTTGGTTATTTGACCTATTTATAACGAACGCTATGAAGCAACACGAATTTTCTAGTTATTATTATTATTATTATTATTATTATTATTATTATTATTATTATTATTATACCGGGAGGTACACCCCAACGCCGCGCTTTTAAATCTAGCGCCTAAAAGAACTCCTCTACCGGTGAAACTTAGGCCAACTTATAAATTTACTCAGAAGATTTTACCACTAAAATATGATGTAATTTTGTTATTGTGAAGTTTCCTGAACTGACTGTATTTCTACTTGCTTTGTTTGCCATTCATCAAGAAGTTTGGACATTCTTCCATAGATGTCACTTCTAAAAACTATGCTCATGCACCCTGGTGCGAAGTGAAAGAACTTTTGATTTAAAGAAGTTTGGTATTCATAAGGTTTTTTTTTCAATTGATGTTCATTTATTTTTGGGTTGGCAATATTTATCTTTTCCTTCCGCCAGTTTTGAATCCAGCCAACCCCTAATTTCTGTAATTAATTTTCTACCAATCACAGTCTTCTTCTTCTTCTTCTTCTTCTTCTTCTTCTTCGATTTTGAGTGTAACTTGGAAAGTACCTAATAAACATGAGAGGGTGTGGCTAGTTTAATCTTGAATGGTCTCGAACTTTCCCCGAGGGTTTATATACTGCGGATTTTCACGTCTCTTGGCCAATTGATCATCATCTTACGGAGTGTGTATGTCAAGCAGGAGGCGGGAGGCCTCTTCGTTAGCTGCTAGAGCTTCTACAAGGTAATGGCCACATAACAACTTTCTTTCTTTCTTTCTTTCTTGCTAGCTCCGCAGTTTAACTCGAGAGAATGGTCCGAATCATCAACTATGCAACCTAATTTTCTGAAAATGTAACTTTCTGCCGGCTAATGCAATAACTTCATAAAATCTTCAACTGTAAATCGGGGATAGAGAGTGATGTACCCTCTCAAGCTCCCCTTCACCTTGATTTGAGGTGCAACGCTTTTGTTTCTGCAACGTGTTAAAGTTATTTCCATGCCTGCTAAGTGCCCTATAGGTTCTTTATTTTGAGCTCAGTCTTCGACTCCATTCAAATGGTACTCGGGCCGTTTATTTAACCTGTTCTTTTTTCACTAAGGCCCTGTAGGTTGGGTACTAGATACCTCTGTATATTAAGATTTCTATTTGTAAATAGTGCCTTGTAAGGCCAGTGACTATTAGATTTTCTTGTTATGTTGCCTTGAGTAGGCTTGGAAAACTGAGAGCACATTAGCTCTTTTTCAAGTGTTATAAAAGTGCCTCTGGGAGGCTGAATATTGTAAATTGCGGAGCAAGTGCTCCATGTATTAGGGGAGTTCTGCCCTTGGGTAAATTTGTGATCTTTGTAAATTTGAGCGGGTAGCTCAGGAAATGTAAAGCTAGGGGCTTAAAGCCCAAGGTGTTAAAGTTCTGAATTTTGGATTTTTACCACTCTTGTTTAACGTTTGCTACTTGTAAAAATTGTCAAATTTTGATGTCTGAAAATATAACCTTCAGTTTAGTTTTAAATTCATTCTTGACATTGTAGTTAGACCCATTCATCCCGGCACCTTGTTATTATTATTATTATTATTATTATTATTATTATTATTATTATTATTATTATTATTATTATTATTATTATTATTATTATTTCCTGTAGTGGTCATCAATGCTGGGGAGAAGAAGAAGTTGTTTCATACCAGAAGTTTTGGATAACGAGGTCAGCAGTCTCGTGTAACTAGTGTGTAGGGAAGTTTACGTGCCTGTAATGTTTGTACTTGCATGTATACTCGTAATGAATTGGACGGGAAGTAGCCGTTGCTTTACACTAGATTCCATTGCTTATAATGTAAGCTAGCATTTGTACCCATTCTTCGCACGGGAATTTGCATTGGATTACATGTTTCATTCAGGAATTCATACTAACATGGCTCTATTCACACATTTATTGCAACATGTTAAAAATTACATTTTCCTACGAAAGCGCGTGACACTAACATGAGAGAGAATGAGGACGATTTCCAAATTTATTATACGGTACAGTCCTGGTCCGAAGTTGTGCGAAATTCTCCGTGGTCCTCAGTTGTATACTGTATCCCTGACCACTGGCGTGGAGCTCTGACATTGATTATACCTCCCTTAACATCTGCCCTGTGGAAAAGAATAAAATTGATCTCTAGGTTTTTTCGTTAACCACCTTGCAAAATGTTAGTAATGGTACTCTTTTGTCGGAAATCATCCAGAACAAATCGAGCTGCTTCTCTTGCTTTTCTGCTTTTAATGACCTGCCACTGGTTTCTGGGCTAACTACCATCGATTAATTACTTCTATTTATTTATTTTACTTTTGTTTCAGGATCGGCGGCTCGTTACCGGTGGTCCTGGCCTACTACAGTGAGTTCCTCAGCAAAGCAGACAGAGGGCGGTACCTCAGCTGGCTGCTAATGTTTTGGGCGCTGGGTGGTGTGTTTGCAGCTCTCATAGGATGGCTTGTAGTTCCACGAACAGGTATATACAAATATTTATGCACCAATGAAATGTGCACTGACTATGGGAAAGATAGGACTGTATTCTCTACTCATTGCGTAAGAAAGTACATGCCTCAAAAATAGTTTTTCAGCTCTTGGATTGCTGAGGTACTAGGTTGCTTACAACCCAACAGAAAGTATGGGAGAAACATACACACTTTCTTTAACGAATAACACTATCATTACAGACTATAAATCTCATGTTAGATCCGTATTGATGGTTGAAGTTCTTACAAATTGTACAAAATTGTGTTGATTATTCTCCTAGCCAATACTCAACATTATAACATTACATCCAAAATTTCATCTTAATTGGATGTAATGTTGAGTATTGAATAGGAGGATAATCAACACAATTTTGTACAATTTGTAAGAAGTAACACTATTATTTTGAAAAATACAAACGAACCTACCAAAAGTACGACACATTATTTGGCAAAGTGCATCTATCTTCTTCTTCTTTATCTGTTTACCCTCCAGGGTTGGTTTTTCCCTTGGACTCAGTGAGGGATCCCCCCTCTACCGCCTCAAGGACAGTGTCCTAGAGCTTCAGACTCTGGGTCAGGGGATACAACTGGGGAGGATGACCAGTACCTCGCCCAGGCGGACTCACCTGCTATGCTGAACAGGGGCCTTGCGGGGGCGGGGGGGGGGGTGAATGGGAAGATTGGAAGGGATAGACAAGGAAGAGGGAAGGAAAAGACCCTGGCCTTAAGTTAGGTCCCATTCCAGCATTTGCCTGGAGAAGTAGGAAACCACAGAAAACCACTTCCAGGATGGCTGAGGTGAGAATCAAACCCATCTCTACCCAGTTGACCTCCCGAGGCTGAGTGGACCCAGTTCCAGCCCGTGTACCACTTTTCAAATTTCGTGGCAGAGCCGGGAATCAAACCCGTGCCTCCGGGAGTGGCAGCTAAGCACACTAACTACTACAGCACAGAGGCTGACGCATCTGACTATCGAACCTGAAAATCGCCATCTGTATTTTAGTATGATGTTACTCAACTCCGTGTGTTGAGGCATGCTATGTTCATTCGTGGCATGCTTCCCATCTGGATGTTGAGGCTGTCTTGCTCTACCCTATCTCACTCTCCTACAGCAGCCTTCTGTACACCATCCAGGGAGTTGAGAGGTAGGTTTCCATGTCTTTACACCGCCTCTTTTAGCTGGTCTCAGGCATGTTCAATCAGTTTCATGCCAGCAGACACTGCAGAGCATTCTATCCAATCAATTTTCAACCATTCAATGTATTTTGCCACCAATCAATCACCATTGATCTGCATTTAGAGATGTCACACAGGTGGCAGATTTTCTATTTGTTTTCTTAGTCTTTTCTTAAATGATTTCAAAGAAGTTGGAAATTTATCCGGCATCTTCATTTGTAAAAGATTTCAATTCCTAATTCCTCACTGAAGAATATGACAGGAGCTGTGCGTGCCTATTGCCATCTTGCAGAACGAACCTGACCCTGATATGTTGCTGGTATGGCCGAACAATGGTCTGGAAGATTCAGTCGTGATATTTTACGCTTGTCACAGTGCCCTCAACAAGAGTTGTGTCTGACATTCTTACATAATGCTGCCCTAAAACATCCGCCTACCTGCTGGTCCCGTGGTATGGTGTACATGACTTGTTCAGGATTATTTTGCTCTCTCTACACTTTCCTTCAACGATTATTAGAAATCAGAAAAAATGTGCACTCATCTGTGAAGAAGACCTGACACCATGATGCCAGGTTCCAGTTTAAGTGTTCCCCTTACCCATCTACATCTGGTGCCACAGTGTTGCCCTGTTGCAAAGTCTTATTTCCTGTGAGCCAAGATATGCAAGTTGTAGTCATCAGCTTCTGTGGTTGACCACAGGCGACTACTGTGAAAACAATCTTGATCGCGTTGTGTCAGACGATAGTGGTCTTAATTCCTATTAACATTTCCATGATGTACACTGAACAGGTGGGCAATTTCCATCATGGGGACTTGCTGATGCAATGTAACAATGCACATGCAATCAAATGCTGTAATGACTCGTCAAGGTTCCTGACTCGGCCAAATTACTGTAAACAGACTGTGGATTTTCATTTTTCATACTCGTCAAGAAATGTTTACACACTGAACATGTCACAAACTGCATTCTGTGCTTGTTGTGTCGAAGGGTTCCAGTTACGGTGCACTGTCCTGAGATTGTATGTTATACTTCCAGGTGAAATTGCATTACATTCCATTGTCTTACTCATGAGCATCCAAAAAATATCTGGTGCAAAATTCTTTTGAGGTGTATATGTCAAAAGTAGTAGCCTGAAACGAACCATACTAAGTAGTTGTAATACTATAGATGAATTAGCTACTAATACCTATAACATCTTACTTTAATGACACTTCATTAACATCAATACCTGTGTAGGGGTTAGAGATATTCAAACCTAGATTGTTCCTTCATTGAAAATTCCTGGGCATGCTTCAGTCACCACCAATTTGTTTCTCATTTCATGATTCGTTCCTTTTTCTTTGGATATAATATATTTTATTGCTTCCCGTTGCATCTTCTAGACCAATTCCATCTCAAATTTCCCACTACTGTATCATAAAAATGACATTTTCTTTCAGAATATAAAGGACGCCTTTTCATTGATGATCCACCTTCTATTTCCATGTGCGCTTTCGTAATCGATAACATTGACAAGGAAACACATCTATAAGACAAATAATTCTGGAGTGCATCTTAGATGCAAACCATTCACAGACTATACCTAAATAAGTAATTTCCTATACTGTAACAGTTACAAAGCTCCACCACCTTGACTATTAAATGTTGTGTGTACCAGCAGTGTGATTATTCATCGGCGCTTTGAAGAACGGTGGTATCAGCAGAAGAAAGAGAAGAGCCACGAAGAGCGTGAAAGTGCCTAGGCCTCGCGAACTTTGACCGTCGGGGTTAGAAAAGGACAAGAATTGATCAAGAGAGGTCGGACAGGAAAGATGACAGCAAAAGGAACTAACATAAAATTTATAAAATTTATAAAAAAGGACAGAATAGCGAAAGGTCAAGTTATAATCAATTAGAAGAGATAGATGCCAAGTCCGATCTGGAGTTTGATAAGGTAACTTGTGACAACTCGGACCTAACAACAGATTACAGCAAAACATAATTAAGTGAAAGTACATGATATTATGATGGTGCAAAATGTAAACTCGTGTCCTCATCTCGAGGTAGTGCAGCTCTTTTAAAGCACACCCCCAATGGAGGCCAGCTGCATGTACCATTTCAACCACATACCAGCCCTCCTGCCATTCGTAAATTTCTGGCAGTACCAGGAATCGAACCCGGGCCCCCGAGGACAGCAGCTAACAACACTAACCATTACACTACAGAGGCAGATATTATTATTATTATTATTATTATTATTATTATTATTATTATTATTATTATTAGATAAGCCTCTGTGGCTCAGACGGCAGTGCGTCAACCTCTCACCACTGGGTTCCATGGTTCAAATCCCGGTTACTCCATGTGAGATTTGTGCTGCACAAAGCGGATGCAAGACAGGTTTTTCTCCGGGTACTCCGGTTCTCCCTGTCATCTTTCATTCCAGCAACACTCTTCACTATCATTTCATTTCCTCTGTCAGTCATTAATCATCGCCCCAGAGGAGTGCGACAGACTTCGGCAACCGTCACAATTCCTATCCTTGCCGCAAGTTGGACATCCCTGGCCTGGTCACTGACTGGAAAACAGGCTGTAGGTTTTCGTTATTATTATTAATATTATTATTAGATACGAAAAAGACCAGAAAACTGATCGCTCAAAGCTCACTTAGAAGTTGTACATTTCCTTCTTTGCCAGGCAGCCTTCAATTTTTCTATCATCATGGTTCTTCGTTCTTCTGTCCACATGGCTCCTGTATTTTTTTTATTTTTTTATTTTTATTTTTTATTTTTTTTTTGTGGTTTCTCTCTGACTCTACTTTCCACTTGCTGATTTTCGTTCTGTAGCAGGTTCGGTCTGCGATGTCAGCCCCTTTGATTCCTGATTTTTTTAGGTCTTGGCAGATTTCTGATGTCCACCTATTTGTTCTGATGTTTTCTGTTGTCTCTAGCAAGATTCTTGTCAGTCTGTTTTCTGGAAGGCGTTTGATGTGTCCGTAAAATTTCAGGCGTCTTTTTCTGATGTTGGCCGCAAGGTTTGAGAGCTCCTCGGTTACGAAATTGCAATACCAATATAAATGGTCCGTTATTGGACATTATAAATTTTCCGGCTAGCTCATTCTTGGTTGCCAGCGTTTCGCCCTTGTGTGCTAGGGTGGGCTCATCAGTTGGTACCTAGCACACCTACCAACACGCTGGCCAGTGCATACCGTGGAGGCCACTGCGTAGGCTAACTGGAGCCACCGGCAGTGCCAATGCACTAAGAGACTTTGTCTCATCACTAAAAATTGATGCCTGCTTGGCCATCAGATGATATAGATGTTGATTCCCATAGGGAATCTGAAATATTTGTCCTGAATGAGCAAATTTATAATACCAATATAAATGGTCCGTTATTGGACATTATAAATTTTCCAGCTAGCTCATTCTTGGTTGCCAGCGTTTCGCCCTCGTGTGCTAGGGTGGGCTCATCAGTTGGTACCTAGCACACCTACCAACACGCTAGCCAGTGCATACCGTGGAGGCCACTGCGTAGGCTAACTGGAGCCACCGGCAGTGCCAATGCACTAAGAGACTTTGTCTCATCACTAAAAATTGATGCCTGCTTGGCCATCAGTCTATGGGAATCAACATCTATATCATCTAAACTCCACACTCCACACTCTTTTACTCATATCATTGATATGTATATAAGGAAACATAAATTGATGACATCTATAGTGATATAGCTAATCTGTAGCTATTACAAACAACATATCGATGTTCTCTCTACAAAACAGTGTTCGATTACTTGATAACTAATATCAATTGTTTAACTTGTGTAACAAACCACAGACTGCATAGAGTGTATGTAACTTTGTATTTTGTAAACAAATGAAATGATTAACTTGGCTAATAAGCTCAATGTTTGGCCCCTTAAAACAACAATCATTAACAAAATTAACAAAATGATTTACCATATGCTCTGCAAAATTTATGGTATGTAAGATCTTGATCTTTACCTGTGTGAACTTTGAGTTTCTCAGAATAGTTTTGACCTGTATTTTGAACAGGTGCTGGTGTAGTTGTGGAGAACAAGGAGCACTTCAGTGCCTGGCACCAGTACCTGTTGCTATGTTCACTGCCTTCTATAGCAGCAGTGATATGTCTCAGCTTCGTGCCTGAGTCTCCACGGTACCTGCTGGAGGCGGGGCGAGAGGTGGAGGCCATGATGGTTTACCAGGTGAGATTCTGTATTTTTAAAATAATCAAACAATAGTGACAGCATTCTGTAACAGCAGTGAATAGAACTGAGTTTTTTGTGCCCAGTGCTAATTGGAAAGATCTGAATCTCTAACGGGTAAGTATCTAACAGATAGTTCCAGGTAATATTGGTTATGTGCTTCTCTCCCTTCTTCAGCAGTAGATAGAATTGGGCTTAGTGTTTGAGTATCTACTAAGTGCCATGAAGGTGGTGAGATGAAATAGGAAAAGTCCTCTCAGTTTTGATTACTGCATTGATGGAGTTAAAGTTCCTTTTGGGGATCATTGTAAGTAACTAGGAGTTAATATAAGGAAAGATCTTCACTGGCGTAATCACATAAATGGGATTCTAAATAAAGGGTACAGATCTCTGTTCATGGTTGTATGGTAAAGTTTTGTGCTGCTATTTCAGTGACTCTTCTTGTTTCAGGGCTGTAACAGCTAATTCTATAATTTAGGGGTGGTGATTTTTAGCAATTTGATGTGAACATTTAGCATTTATACATTTGCAGTTTAGCGTTTTATAGCACTTTTGAGAAAAACATATAATTTGGGTTAATTCTGATAAAAAGAGTAAATGTCTTTTGAAATTGCATTAATTTGAAATCACACTTGTAAAATGTTAATGGTGAGATAAATGCATAGAAGTAAATTGTGCATTTATTTTAAATTAACGTAGGTTAAAATAACTTTCTTTCTTTCTTAATCTGTTTACCCTCTTTCGGACTTAGCGAGGGATCCCACCTTTACTGCCTAAAGGGCAGTATCCTGGAGCGTGAGGCTTTGGGTCAGGGTATACAACTGAGGAGGATGAGCAGAACCTTTCCTGGGCAGCCTCGCCTGCTATGCTGAACAGGGGCGTTCTTGAGGGATGGGAAGATCAGAAGGGGTAGACAGGGGTGAGAGAAGGAAGCAGCTGTGGCCTTAAGTTAGGTACCACTCCAGCATTTGCCTGGAGGAGAAGTGGGAAACCACGGGAAACCACTTCAAGGATGGCTGAGGTACGGATCGAATCCCCTCTACTCAGCTTACCTCCCGAGGCTGAGTGGACCCCATTCCAGCCCTCGTACCACTTCTCAAATGTCGTGGCAGAGCTGGGAATTGATCTTGGGCCTCCGGGGGTGGCAGCTAATCACACTAACCACTACACCACAGAGGCAGACAGATTAAAATAAGACAGAAAATGTAGAACAATTGATATGGACTAAAATACAACATACAAAAAGAAGAGAGAAATTTATACCGTTGCAAAACCAGAATAATAAAGAGACAATATGTTCATGAATCAGTGACCCAGTTGAATGAAATAGGATATTCCTCAACATTTTATTGTCATTCATATTCCCTTCTATTTACAATCAAATTGTATACTTGCTGAAAGATGCTGAAATATCTTTCAGCATCTGCGCTGTTGGTAGGAACCCAAATACATTGCAGGGCTGCTCAGGCAAACTCTGGATAGAGCTTAACTGGCAACAGCATTTGCAGGCAGTCTACATCTTTATTTTTCTGCATAATTTATACCATTTAGGAATGAAACAGGATTGAAAAGCTTGCCAACCTCTTAAAAAAATGCATTTGTCACTTTTTTATTGTCATGTGACTGCTCAACTGTGGTGTGTTTTTTTTTGTTTTTTTGTTTGTTTGTTTTTTTCCACCCACCATCTCCTGAATAGTGAACCTGTAATAGAACCCAGATATGGTTATGAGAGTATATAGGCATTGTGGTGAGAATATAAAGGAGAAGGCATTTAAGTGTGTCTGGTAAGATCCCAGTTAGAGCATGATTCAAGTGTATGGATACCACACAAGGATTACTTGATACAAGAATTGCATAAGATCCAAAGGAAAGCAGCATGATTTGTTCTGGGTGATTTCCAACAAAAGAGTAGCGTTACAAAAATGTTACAAACTTTGGGCTGGGAAGACTTGGGAGTAAGGAGATGAGCTTGACTGAACAGGATGTTCCGAGCTGTCAATGGAGAAATGGCGTGGAATGACATTAGGAGATGAATAAGCTTGAATGGAGCTTTTTAAGGTAGTAAAGTTCATAATATGAAGATAAAGATAGCATTCAAGAGGACAGATTGAGATAAATATTAATTTTTAGGAAGAGCAATTAGGTAATGGAATAATTTTATCAAGGAAATGTTCAGTACATTTCCAAGTTCTTTAAAATAATTTAAGAAAAGACTAGGTAAACAACTGGTAGGGAATCTGCCACCTGGATGACAGTCCTAAATGCAGATCGATGTTGATTGATATTGAACGTCACTTATAAGTATGTACCAAGGATGGAAAGCTGAGGTGGAATTATTATTGCTATTGTTGTTGTTAATAAATAATATTATTCCATAGAATCACTTCTATAGGGGTTCTCCATTTGGATTGAACAGTAAAGAGAGTTCTGTATGATGAACTTCACCCTAGATAACCTACAAGTCTAGTGATATACTTAATCCTGCACTTCAAGAGTATTTTGGGGCATCCTAGAAACAAAATACATGTATTATATCATTTTTGGGTGTTGTTTCAGAGAATCTACAAGACCAACAATATGCATAACCCTGCCTCCCATGCCCAGTACCAGTTATCTGAGCTGGAGCTCCCCAGTAAGCGGCCCAACACTAGAGGGATGTCGGCACCTTCCTCCCCGGGCAAATCTGTATTAGCAGATATGACCTATAGCATCGAGACAGTAAGTATTAACAGGCAGATTTTATTAGCTAAAATCATGGCTTGGAAACATCAAAGAATGGACTGGAATTCACAGTGTTGAAAGACTTTTCCACCTAGCTAGAGATTGTTCTGCATTCGCCACAGTGATCGCCAACGTCAGGGGGACCTGATACGGTACTATGAAGAAGAAGAAGAAAACATTTAAAATTTAAAAAATGATTCTGTAATAACACTTCAGCATTCAACAACCGCCATCATTTCATCTTCTGTTCATTATGCCCCTCCAGTTACTGGGTTCCAATTTTAATCCACTTTACCCATTTCCCAGGATCTTTAGCTAATCTCTTTGTCTCTTTTATTTCTTTACTTAACTTCCTTCCAATCTGTTCAATGTTCTGTAAATATGTAAACCTTGGTCTTCATCGGCTTTTGTTTACTTTTGGCCTTTCTTCAAACATCTGTTTTCCTTTCCTTTCCCCATCCATTCTTTCAGCACGTCCAGACCAAATTAGTTGTCTCTTGTCAATGCATCTTTTGAAGTAGCTTTGCTGTTAACGTCTACCATTATTCCCCTGTTTGTGTTCATGACTTTATTTCTTCTTCTTTTACTCATTGTCGTTCTGTAATATTTCATCTCTGCAGCTGTTATCTTGTTCTCATGTTTTTTTTTTAGTAATGGCCAACTTTAATCTATGTCAAAATTGGGATATAAACAATTTATAAAATTTGTATAAGGACTAGGGAAACTCCTTGAGAAACCAAAGTTGAAGTTAGGTCTTGAGTAAACTTGTTGGTAAGGCATTGTAAGGAGTCTCCCTGTCAGTCCCACTGTGCTCCCTTTCCTTTTCTTGTGCTGGTCCCTGTACAAAAAATTTTAAAATTTCAAGTCCACTAACGTCATCTTTAAGTTATGTTTATATAAAGCAACAATAGCAACAGTTGCAGAGTTTCTGAAGAAAGGAAGACTACTTTGTACAAATATGTCTCACTCATGGACGTAGATTTTAATATGAAGTTGAACATCGACATATTTTGTGTGTTTTAGCATAACATAAAAATATTTCCAACCTCATTCTCACCATAAGTGTTTCTAACTGTGTGTGTCAATGTTCGCATTTACATTTTTTAGCTGAAGATGTTCCATATTTTAGGAATGAAACATGTACTAATCTTTTAGTTAAGTAATTAGACTTTAATCTGGGTTATGTTTGTATTTTCATGAACCAAGCTATAAGAACATTAAGTTTTGGAAGGTGCATTATTCTTTCAAACTTAGTGGAGTTAATGCCAATACGGAATCAAAACAATGATGTTTATAAGTTGTTAAAATGGCACAACTGAAACTGAACAATTTTACTACTGTAATGTAGTTTGTGAAATTGTTTTTGTAAGTTTATTACTGTAATCACAGTTCACTGACTAAATACAACAAGAGGGACAAATAATAATAATAATAATAATAATAATAATAATAATCACCACATCAATAAATGCTTTCATGTCTAAAACACTTGGGGGATATCGTGATGCAATTCTTGCCCTTTTAGTTGGGGGTGTTGCTTTCTTCTTATTTGTGATTCCCTGAATGCAAGTTTCATTCATAATTATCTTTAAACCTAATCATCAAAGAAAAGATAAAAATACTCTAGTGGGTCAGTATCTTGATCAAAATGTGATGGTAATACAGCATAGGATCCTGCTATATTATGTATTGTTGCTATATGAAATGAAATGTCATATGGCTTTCAGTGCCGGGATATCCCAGGACGAGTTTGGCTCACCAGGTGCAGGTCTTTTTATTTGACTCCCGTAGGCGACCTGCGCGTCGTGATGAGGATGAAGTGATGATGAAGACAATACATTCACCCAGCCCCCATGCCATTGGAATTAACCAATTAAGGGTAAAATCCCCGACCCGACCGGGAATCGAACCCGGGACCCTCTGAACCGAAGGCCAGTACGCTGACCGTTCAGCCAACGAGCCGGACATTGTTGCTATATTATGTATTATGTTATAGTTGATGGGTCAGGATCAAAATTACTCGCATCTGTCCAGGCAGAGTTGAGTGCATGTGCACTATCATCTGTACGATCACTTATGCCGCTCTCGCTTTCACTACCGTTGCCGGAAGAAATCTCGGAAGACTGACCTTTCCTGTCACTAAATAACAATTCTGACACTTTGGTGCCACTTTCATTAACTATTACCACTATGTCACCACTAGTGATTAGTTTTCTTTTAACCATTTTGCAAAAAACATATGGGGAGAAAAGGAAAATGTAAACAATAGTATTCTGCAATCGCGCATGGTCAACGAACTCAGCTGAAAACTCACAAAGAAATGTGCCCAGCTTTCAGCTTGAAAGTGTTTGGAAGTACAGCTTATGTCATCTGCGTAACAATCTGAATTCAGAGAGCCGGTAACATGCAAGTCCATGTATAGATTTCCGCACGCAAACTTAGTGGAGTGGGTCTTTGCCCAGATAAGGTTAATATACATTTATTCTACTTTACCAATAAACATGCTAAGTTCTATTAAGCTAGTTAAGTTTAGGACAAGGTATTGTACATGTTATCAATCAGACATGTTCTAAAAGCAGAAAATTGTACCCTTTTATTGACAAGATGTAGATTATTATATATACTGTATATATATATATTTTTTTTTTTTTTTTTGCTAGTTGCTTTACGTCGCACCGACACTGATAGGTCTTATGGCGACGATGGGACGGGAAAGGACTAGAAGTGGGAAGGAAGCAGCCGTGGCCTTAATTAAGGTACAGCCCCGGCATTTGCCTGGTGTGAAAATGGAAAACCACGGAAAACCATCTTCAGGGCTGCCGACAGTGGGGTTCGAACCCACTATCTCCCAAATACTGGATACTGGCCGCACTTAAGCCACTGCATCTATCGAGCTCGGATTATTATTATTATTTAGCACATGGCTTTTAGTTGCAGGAGTGGCAGAGGACATGTTTGGCTTGCCTGGTGAAGGTCTTTCTATTTAACGCCAATGGCGACCTGCGCATCTGGGTGTGGGGTGGTGGTGGTGGTGGTGGTGGTGGTGATGATGAGGAAGGTAGAGAGTGATGCCCTGTATCAACATATAGCCTACTCCTGTCGAATAACACCAGTGGGTCTGCTCAAGGATTAATGCCCCCATCTGATGGACAAGTCACCATGAACAACCATATGCCCTTACTCCATATGAACACTGCGAAGAGATTTTTGGAATTGAATCCAGGCTTTTGGCATGCAGTCTAGTGATTAGAAATTGTATTCAACCACCTCTCCTCCCCTGCCAGCCAACATTCTGAAAATGAAAATATGTTCCACCAACAGGACTTGTACTAGTTAACCAGAGTGTCATATCACAAAGACTTGATGATGATCATGGCCACCAGGTGTGTATCAACTAGGCAAGAAATCTGCATTGACTATTGCTCCAACCTCTCAGTTAACCCAGACCGGGCGCGCCATTTTCTGTCACACTACGGGGCGTGCGGTTGACTTTGTCAACCAGTTACGTTTTCAGTCGTTTACAGGCTTCCAATCGCATAAACATTTCATTTAACGGCGTTTTATCTTTTGTTTCGATGTTATTCTCCAAATAAAATTAAAAACTTGTATTAGTGATTAATATGAATGTACTTAAAATGGATAATCTTGAACATGTGAACTAATTCTGATAGGGACATGAATACTGCCCCTATTTAAAATGAGTTAAGCAGTAGATACATAATTAAATTAAAATAATGGTCATATCTTAATATTTTCACAATTATACAATGAAATTATCAGATATAATAGCAAAATTGACTGGATGAAAAATACTTTGTTGCCATGGCCAAGAAATCTTTCACACCTTATCCCCCGAGCAATGCCATAATTTCACTGCGGTTCGCAAATTTAGCATCGTGCTCACGGCTGTAATTCACTTCCTCCCACTTCCTAGAAATGTACAAATTATTCCAGTATAATAGTTCATCAACCATCTCAGCGTTTATCAACTGCATGAAATAGTCAATTTCTGTTGATACCTTCCTCACCTCCCCTTCTGGTCCTGACAGTATTTTTACAATATTCCTTGCTTTTACCCTCGAAATAAGTTTTGAAAAGTCTGTCCTGGACCGCATTGTTCCTCCATCTCTCCCGAAGATAAATTCCCTTTCGTTATCATCTTCATGGATCTCCCTGTCCGAATCAGCCTCCTGCTCCGTATCACTGTTATGATCCTGATCCGATACGTTTATAATTTCCTCCTCCCCCTCCGAAAAATCCGAGGCAGAGTCCTCTATTTCATCGGACAATTGGCTCAAAATGTCAGGTATGTCTTCATCATTGATAAAACGAGACCTAAAATAGAGATATACTACATGTGATTACGCCTGACTTTGCCTAATTACCCAAAAAGTACAAAGGAAGTGACATTTTAAACAAATTCATTTTACTTACTTGACCAGGCGCGTGGTTGACTTTGTCAACCAGCTTCGGGTTCCAGGAGTTCGCTTGAAATAATTACACACATTTCGCTTCCACGGTTGTCGAAACTCGACTGGACTGAAGGTCAAGAGTGAGAGCAAAGGTATTAGTTGCGAGGTGGTGAAACACTGACAGTTCTAGGAATTATGGCATAAAATAGCGCGCTGGTTGACAAAAACAACCAGTGCGCCTGGTCTAGGGTTATGATTGTACTCTGGTACATAGAAACTTTTGGCCAATCACTTTTTATTTAATTTTATTGCTGTCTCATTTTTGTTTCTGATCCGTCATCAGTGCTCAAGTCCGGCTCCATGGCTAAATTGTTAGCATGCTGGCCTTTGGTCACAGGGGTCCTGTGTTTGATTCCCGGCAGGGTCGGGAATTTTCACCATCATTGGTTAATTCCGCTGGCATGGAGGCTTGGGTGTATGTGTCATCTTCATCATCATGAAGCGCAGGTCGCCTACGGGCCTCAAATCAAAAGACCTGCACCTGGTGAGGCGAACATGTCCTTGGACACTCCCAGGACTAAAAGCCATATGTCATTCCATTTTTATCAGTGCTTAACAGTTCTAGAAATATTTTAAAATTACAGATGAATTCTGTTCTGAATTGGGAACATTTTAAAATTTTAAAATAAAATGTATAAAGTATTGACAAGGCGTTGAAAAAATATTTCTTACAGAAATTTGAATATAAGTCAATACGGACCAAAATAATCAATTGGGAGCATCATGCGAGTAACCTTTGCTAGATTTTTAGGAAACTGATCGGCTTATATTTTATCAGGTAGGATAATGGGTCTTGCTCAAGATTATTGTAAGATGATTTGTTATTGACTAGGTTTTGAGAGATAAGGAGGAGTGTTAAAGTATTTCATTTACACTATAATAAGCTATTTGTTTTATGTCACACCGACACAGATGCGTCCTACGGCGACGATGGGACAGGAAAGGCCCAGTAATGAGAAGGAAGTGGCCATGGCCTTAATTAAGGTACAGCCCCAGCATTTGCCTGGTGTGAAAATGGGAAGCCATGGAAAACCAGGGCTGCTGACAGTGGGGTTCGAACCCACTATCTCCCGAATACTGGATACTAGCCACACTTAAGCGACTGCAGCTATCGAGCTCGGTACACTATAATAGGAGCTCCTGTGGTATTATTCCTCAGTGTCCAACTCATCATCATCAATGTCCCACTCCAGTCACCCATGTGTGGTTAACAAGCCTCCTCCACTCCTTTCTGTCCTTCCACTTTTCCTGCTCCATTACTTCCGCCACATCAGTGTCCAACTATACCATTGAAATTAGTCTCATGTGTGGTGATCATCTTGATTTGCTTTCATGTAAGAGAATTATTTCTCACTCATCATTATCTGCTGCATTTATTCCCATAACATGAGTTTAGCACTCTACTGAAAAGTACTAATTTATTTGGTCAGAGTTCAGAAAGCAAAGACCAACATTTTAGACAACATTGTGAACTAGAGGCTGCCTAGCCTAATCAGTAAAGGTGTGCTTGGTGCACTTGGAAGGATGTGAGCTTGTTTCCCATTAGGAAATTTAAAAATTTAAAAACAGGATTTCCACTTTTTGAGAGGCTACAATAAAGAAAAGAGTAGCAGGTAAATTCCCAGGGCCAAAAATAGCCAGGCATAGAAGCCAAACCAAACCTCAAGGCATAACAGCTCCAAAGGGCCATTGCCTACCAAGCAACCACTGCTCAGCCTGAAGGCCTGCAGATTATGAAGTGTCTTGTGATCAGCACGACAAATCCTCTCGGCTGTTATTCTTGGCTTTCTATACCGGGGCCACCATCTCGCCATCAGATAGCTCCTCAACTGTAATCACGTAGGCTGAGTGGACCCCAAACCAGCCCTCAGATCCAGGTAAAAATCCCTGACCTGGCTGCGAATCAAACCCGGGGCATCTTGATAAGGGGCAGGCATGCTACCCCTATGCACGGGGTCGGCAGCCGGGTATAGAGCTAATCATTATCTCCCATTTAGTGTGACATTATGGATATTGGAAGCCTTTACCTTCCTCTCCTCCAGAAGCCTTAATGGTCTGTTTGGAGGTGGCTTGCCTTTGCTTTGTTTTGTTTAATACATGAGGAAATTGATCAAATTAATTAAAGATTCCTGCATAAATGAATATGATGTAAATGAAATTGACAGCTTATGATTTAAATTTCATGGAAAATTTCTTACAAATATCTGTACCCTTTAACATATTAGAGTCTACAAATATCAGTCTCACTCAGCATTTTGCATGTTACTGTACATTTCTGTCCACAGTTCTGGAACTCGTTCCTACAACTGTTCCTGCCTCCTCATCTTCGAGTTACAGCTGTGTTGGTTGTGCTTTGGTTTGCTGCAGCCTTTGGGTGAGTTGCAAAATAATTTATCTGATAAAGCTGTACATTAATAGAGTGCTGTATGATCTTTCTTCATGGTAGCATTGATATCTTCTCTGCACCAGGTACTATGGGCTGACATTGTGGTTCCCAGAGTACATCAAGCTGCTGAAGGAGCGGCAATACCAGATGAACAGGAAGCTCCTCACAGGTGAAGAGTACAATAACTTCACTTTCAGCACCAGTGTTGAGAATGTCCGTTGGAATGCCTCCAACTTCACAGATGGACGATTTAACCACCTTACACTCAGCCATGTAACCTTTGACAATTGTTCACTGGAGAATGTGGAGTTTGCAAACATTCAGTCCAGTAGGACGTATTTCAGGGATTCAGTCATCAAGGACTGCAAGTGAGTAGAATAATCAAGACATTAACTTTGAATATAAATATATAATCTATACAAGATAAGATCATATGTTTTATTTAACCTGGTAAAGTTCGGGATGTACTCCCTTACTTACACTTAACCAGTGTTAACCTAGAAGACTCCTAATAATAACTACTACCTGTAAATTTCATTTGTTTAAATGATGCAAGAAACAATGATAACAATAAGATGACAAAAATAAATATGTTAAGAATAATAACTCTAAAATTATTAATAAGATAAAGAAGTATTGCATATACAAAAAAACATTGTATGTACTTCAAAAATATATCAATATTCAATACTGGATACACTAATTAAAAGAACATTTCAAAAATATATAAAAACATTTAAATGGTTTTTAATATTCTATCAACTGGGTGTCAGATTTCTAGAATCTCGTACAAAATCTTGAGTGAAATGAAACAAACTTCATGTCTAATGAATCCAGAATGTTAAAATATAAAAGTCACCACTAATATCCATGAGGGGCTGCTGACCAAGGTGGTAAAGGCATGCTCAGTTCACCCGGAAGGACGTGGGTTCAATTCCCCATCAGGAAGTCAAAAAATTTAAGAAACAAGATTTCCACTTTCAGAGGTGCACATGGCCCTGAGGTTCACTCAGCCCACACCAAAAATGAGTACCAGGTTAATTCCTGGGGGCAAAGACGTCCAGGTGTAGAGCTAACCACTCTACCCCATCAAGTGCCGAGGTTACCTTCCACTGCTCCAAGGGCCTTCATGGCCTGTACAGAGATGATGTTGCTTTTGCTTTTACTAATATGCATGATAGGTGGTATATGAAATGGCGCATGGCTTTTAGTGCCGGGAGTGTCCGAGGACAAGTTCGGCTCGCCAAGTGCAGGTCTTTTGATTTGACTCCCGTAGGCGACCTGCTCATCGTGATGAGGATGAAATGATGATGAAGATGACACATTCACCCAGTCCTCGTGCCAGCAAAATTAACCAATGATGGTTAAAATTCCCAATCCTGCCGTGAATCAAACCCGCGACCCCTGTGACCAAAGGCCAGCACGCTAATCATTTAGCCATGGAGCCGGACATGATAGGTGGTAACACTGACCAACACATTGTGTTAGTTTGTTGTAGAATATTTATCTGTGTTGTTATTTGTAGATAGTTAAAATTGGTTCTATGTGAAGGTAATTATGTAGGCTGATTCTACTCTTATCATACTAATGTACTATTTATGAACACTGCAATCAGAAGAACGCGTAAGTCACTTTGTTATACTTGCCATTGAATATAACCTCACAGTGAAACTGGTCTATGAAGAAATAATAAACCCATTTGCCAATGTCAGATCAAGGTGGAGGTTGCTTGTGTTGTAAATGAAGCCCTGTTGTTTGGGTTTGTGATAAAATCTATGAGTAACATCAGGTAAAGTTCTGAACTAACTTGTGTTTTAATTTCAATTTTGTGCAAGTTATGTTAATTTTAGTTAAGTGCAAATAGTCAAAATATAAATAGATAGCAATAAAGTAACATAACAAAAAGAAAAGAAAATGAAATACAGCTCTGCATACCATTTCTGGAGGAGGCATGAAAGTATTTTTTGTCCAGATGTGTAAGAATAAGCCTACCTAAACAGGAGCTTGGTCAGGAGGTAACCACCAAACCAGTCATAGGGTCAGTCCATGTGGGAAGGATACAGGTTGAAAATATTACTGGGATATTATTAATGGCATTTTAAAATTTTTTATAAAACATCTGTTTTTTGACTTTATAGTGGTTCAGAATTACTCAATATTCATTGAACAGTCAATTTAAATCATATTTTATTGAATAATCATTTAATCACTGCTTCAGTTATCAAGCATGTGTCTCTTGTAATTTCTTTCAAGAATTTCAAGCAAGTATTGAGAGAGTGACTGTGAGGCTGAGTCAGGTAGGTACTCCTTTGTCATATGTCTGCCTCACCATCAATGCCAAAAAATCCAAGGTACTTGCTCAGCCTGCACCAGGGACTAATATTCCAGAATTTAATATTACCTTCTCAAACACCAAACTAGAACAAGTAGACCACTTCACATACTTTGGGAGTATCTTGTCAAAGAGCTGTACTTCAGAACAGGATGTGGAAAACAGGCTTCGTGCTGCCCATGTGGCCTTTGGCCGACTGTCACACAGAGTCTTCTGGAATAAAAACCTTACAATTCACACAAAACTAATGGTGTACCAGGCTGTAGTCAACTCTACACTTCTCTATACGTGGTCCTTATACTGCCGTGACATCAAAAAGCTGGAGCGCTTACACCAGCAAAAACTATGCTCCATCATGAACATCAAGTGGAAAAACTATGTCTCTAATGTTGAAGTTCTTGGGATAGTATGTGCAAAGAGTGTAGAAGCATTGGTCATTGCTTCAGATGGGCAGGACATGTGTGCCGCATGAATGACACCAGACTACCACGCCAGATCCTCCATGGTGAACTTAGCTGCAGTTCAAGACCACAGGGTGCCCCCATGAGACATTTCAAAGACCAACTGAAACAAACCTTAAAGATGGCAAAAATAAATCTAGAAACCTTGGAAACACTTGCCAAGGACTGTTTACTTTGGCAGCAAAGTGTCTGTGCCTCAGTTCAACACTTCGAACGAGAACGCTGCAGACATGAAGATATTAAGTAACAGGAACACAAACTTTGCTAAACCCAGCCAAGATCCCCACCATCCCTCAGCTGCGCGATGTGTGGGCGTATGTTTTACGCAAGAATTGGCCTGTACAGTGACCGGAAGTTAATACAAACTGCTGTGAACTGAAGTGAGCTATTAGTCAGGAAATCTGTGAACTTGAAAACGAATAACTGCCGCCACCGACGGTGACGGCCATTCCCTTCACTTATATCACTCTTATCCAAGTCAGGCTGAGTGGCTCAGATGGTTGAGGCACTGGCCTTCTGACCCTGACTTGCAGGTTCGATCCTGGCTCAGTCCGCTGGTATTTGAAGGTGCTCAAATATGTCAGCCTCGTGTCTGTAGATTTACTGGCATGTAAAAGAACTCCTGTGGGACTAAATTCTGGCACCTTGGCATCTTCAAAAACTGTAACAATAGTTAGTGGAGCTTAAAGCAAAATAACATGATTACTCTTACCTAAGGGGCAGCATGTCCTCAGCCACTCTTGGCACTAAGAATCCATATGCTAAACAAATAAATAAATACATGCATACATCTTGAAGTAGATAGGATCTCTCTGCATCCATTTCTTCTTGGTCCCCAACAACATGTTTCTAATTTCCAGCAAGTTTCAGCATTCATTGAGAGGTCATCATGACAGGCTTTTAGTTTTGATATGGGAAGTGTAGGTTAAGAAGAAAACATGAAAAGGGAAGAGACAAGAAGATAAAGATGAATACTGGTGCTAAATAGCTAAGAATATAGGATGAACACAATAAGAGAAAAGGAACCCAACAGGTCCTTTCAGAGAAAGAATAAATATCTGTTTGCTATCATTTCTAACATTCTTTCATATTTCAATATTTTTATCTTTAAATGCTTCAGTTACCACTCATATATCCTTTGTAATTACTTACAAAATTTTCAAACTGGACATTAAAGAAATATATTGAGAGAGTGAATGAGATAAGGCTGTCAGGTATTTCTACCTCTTATTTGTGCCAGTCTATTCATTTTTATCACTCCTCTCCAAACTCCTATAATCAACTCTTCTTCTCTTCAAAACCTAAAGGTAGGAACTGTTGAGGAAAAGGAAAGAGCTCATCAGAGGCTGAGAAGAAACGTTTGTAAAGGAATTGGGATTGATGAGTAGAGATCCTATCTACTTCAAGTTGGTCCTTTTTCTTTTGCGTTCTCATGTTTGTGCTTGTCTCTTGTTTCTAACACTGTAGAATTTTTATGACTTGTTGAAAAAGCCTTATTTGCTCAATATACTTCCTTGATGATTATTTCTACACAGGGCCCTAGGAAAAAAAACTTTGCTGAGATTGAAGGTAAAACACAGATCCCTGAGGGGGTAGGAATAGAAAAAGAAACATTTAAAATGCTATTATTTGTAAGACTTAAAATAATCCTTCAGGATGATTTTAAACTGGTCTAAAGCTTAACATTAGGAATCATTTGAAAAATTACCAACTGTTTTAACAGAAGGGAGTGCAAGGTTAAGAAGAGTTATTCCAATGTGACTCAGCTTGCAGGATTCCAGCAGATATTTTAGATTCAGGAGGACAAATACACTGTATTGTCATTGACCTATGCCAGGCTTTTGAGAGGGTAGGTCATGAGAAACTACTGATAAAACTGAGGGATATTGGACTAGATAAAAGTGTGATTAAGTGGTTGGCTAAATGTCTAGAAAATAGAAATGAGAGAATGAAAAGTAAGTCCTGTAATATTTACAGAGACCTTTGTGTTTTTACATACCTATATAAATTATATGAATTAAGAACTGGAATCTCTTTTGACTGACAATGTTACATTGTATAGAGCAATAAAGAACTTCAGGATTGTAAGCGACTGCAGAAAGACTTTGAGAATGTTGTGAGACAATGGTATGATGATAAACGGGGTGAAAAGTTGGGTTGTAAATTTCACCAAGAGGAAGAGTCCTCTCACTTTTAATTACTCTCTTAATGGGGTGAAAGTACCTAGATGAAAATACAAGCATAGATCTTCATTGGGATAAAATCACATTTACGATGTTCATAATGTGGATAGGAGGGTATTTAGGGGTTGCAGTAAGGATGTAAAGGAGAAGGCATATAAGTCACTGTAAGTATGGTTCCAGCATGTTGGATTCTCACCAGGATTACTTGATTTGAGAACTAGAACAAATCAAAAGGAAAGCAGCACGTTTTGTTCTAAGTGGCATCGAACAAAAGTGTAGCATCGCGAAAATGCTGTGGTGTTTTGGCTGGGAAGACTTGGGAGTAAGGAGATAAACTACTGGACCAAGCAGGATGTTTCGAGCTGTCAGTAGAGAGATGGTGTGGAAAGATGTTAGTAGATAAATAAGGTTGTATATAGACTTTAAGTGTAAGCTATTTACGTCGCACTGACACAGATAGGTCTTATGGCGACGATGGGACAGGAAAGGCCTAGGAAGTGGAAGGAAGCGGCTGTGGCCTTAATTAAGGTACAGCCCCGGCATTTGCCTGGTGTGAAAATGGGAAACCATGGAAAACCATCTTCAGGGCTGCCGACAGTGGGGCTCAAACCCACTATCTCCCGATTACTGGATACTGACCGCACTTAAGCGACTGCAGCTATCGAGCTCGGTTTTTAAGTGTAAGAAAGATCATACTATGAAGATAGTGTGGGAATTCAATAGGATAAACTGGGGTGAATATTCATTTATAGGAAGAGGAATTAAAGATTAGAATAATTTCCCAAGGAAGATGTTTGATCAATTTACAACATCTTTGATGCCATTTAAATAAAGATTAAATAAACTACCAGTACTGCTAAGGAATCCGCCACCTCGGCAACAGCCCTTAATTCAGAGCAGTGCTGGTGGTGATGATGATGATGATGACACTCTCACAGAGAAGCTAAGGGAAGATGTAAGAGCTGGAGGAAAGTATATATCTTCTTCAACTGAGATGCTGCCACAAGATTCAGTAATCAAATAGGAGTAAGTGTTAAATAGAGGGCATTAACCTCTTGATTAAGGTACAGCCCCAGCATTTGCCTGGTGTGAAAATGGGAAACCACGGAAAACCATTTTCAGGGCTGCCGACAGTGGGTTTCGAACCTACTATCTCCCGAATACTGGATACTGGCCGCACTTAAGTGACTGCAGCTATCGAGCTCGGTAAAGAGGTAAACAAGACCTATCATAGGCATACTGTGACATTGATTGTTCTAGTAGAAGTCAGCCAAATAGGTGAGAAGTGAAAGAATGATGAAACTCTTTTTCTGTATATTTTTACTTCTCTCTATACAAGTCAGTTACTGTATGTAACATTTCCTTACTAACTTCTCTTATTTCTCTATGAAATTTGTGACATAATTAATAAGGGGATTCTTGACTCATATCATTGTACTTTTCCTCCCTTTCCAAACCCATGTAACTATATTCTATTAAATGTTTTCAGATTTGTGGACACAGACCTCAAAATTAAGCATTTTGAAGGCTGCGAGTTGATCAACAACACGTTCATCGTCCTCACCACTGTGTGCCAGTTGGACTTTGATTATAACATCCACCTAGAAGATGTGTTCCAGGAGAATCTAGTAGGGCAGCTATCTCTCATTCCGGGAGCCTTTCTATCCGCCTTCGTGGTGGACCGTCTGGGGCGTGTCAAAGTTATTGGTAACTAAACTTAGTCTTGTCTTGAAATGTTTGTTCCCCTAGGTTTTAATCAATCTCTAATTTCCCTCTTTATTAAAGTCTGAGCTTCAGTTGTCTGTACACCTCTAGAGTGAACAACCAACTACAGAGATGAGAGTGGCTTTCCTGTCAAGCAGGATTCATGGAACTCATTAAAATGAATGGAGATCTGCCCTTTTTCCACAAAACCAGGATGTTTTTAATTAAGGAGGCCTGTGGATGCGGGTTTCCGGTATCAGCAGTGTACAGTACACTGAAACCTCATTAACATGTTTTCCCGCTTAGCATGTCACCTTTTTTATATAGATTTAATACGACGAGAATCGGGACTTCGAATTTTTGTCACAAATTTTTGCTATTATCACTTAGTACAATCACATTTTCCTAGACCTGAAAATGTTACTGTATTTGTCATCCCTTCTGAATAAAACATGATTTCCAACGTGGTAAGAACCGTTGCCACAGTTGCGTGATTATAGGAAAAGGCCTTCCTGAATTTCAAAGAATAAGCTGCACTTTCCGGGAGCTAGCCGTTAGCCGCAGGAATGTTCAGTTTTGCTTGCCGGTTAGCAGCAAGATTGCTGAATAGCAGAGTGAGCCTGTTCGTGCTTGTATTTCGCATTCCATTCAGAAGGTAGAAATGTGTTTTGTGTTAAGTGGTACAGTGAAACGTAGCTAATATTTGTCGTGTGATACAGTAGCCTATATCTGGATTAGGAGTATAATCATGTGAAATTTACTAGTGTGGTGCATATTTGTCATGTGATAGCCTAGTTATGAATACAGAAAATGTTGTAAAGACAAAATTAAAATCTGTCAGAAAGTAGACTAGCATAAATGTGCAGAGGTCACGAATGTTGAAACTCGCACCTTCAAGTTTTGACTCCATCACTCAAGTTGGTCAAAATTTTGTTCCATTCAAAATGGCGGCCAAAGTCATTCCTCGCAACTGCAGATGGTCGAGTGTAACCTCCAATTCATCGTCTAAGAGTGTGACCAGAAAGTAATGTTTAATAACCCACTGCTTCAAAACAAAAGGCTCCTACTAACATTTGTTTTAGAAAGAGTGTCATCTGCAATAATACTTCGATATTTTTGTTAACCCCTGTGCACATGTCTTTATATTTGTTGTTCAGTGTACCAGTACTTGTTATTTTATAATCTCCAGCAAAAAAGGTTTTCATATTTGTTCTCTCGTGTTTTTCACACCTTTTGATACTTTCCTCTCATCTTTAGAAATGGTAGATAGGCTTATACGTTTCACTATACTCGCAGATACATGATGTAAAATGCCCTAATGTCAGAAAAAATTGTATCCAGTGTTTCCACATCTCTGTTGGATAGTTTTTATTTGTATATTCATTAGTACGTTTTCTCGCTTAACAAGTTCATTTTACTTGTCCCCTGCAAAAATGTTTTAACAAGGTTTCACTGTATTTGGTGCAGGTTGCCCATGGGCGTTAATCAGAAATACCTGCACCATGAGGCCTCTATGGAGGCCAATGAGAAGGACTGCAACAATAAATTTAATATCCTTTAGGTAGAATAATTGATAGAGGCAGGGAAGTGTATGGCTAAAGCACAGTTGCAGTAGGACATACAGAGCAGATAAGTAAACTCAATCGTGCTGTCCATTGCTTGGATAATGTAGCTGCTGTGTCATTTTGAGAATGGAAATATACATCCCTGTGATTTAAATTCCATATGAAACTGTAGCTCTTAATGCTTATAATCACGAAATTACAAAAAACTCCAGACACTACACTGGGAGAGTACTGTGTGTGACTCTCATAAAGTAGCAGTTCTGTAATGCTTTATAAAACAACTAGTGTGGAAGTCCATTTATAATTGTAAAACAGGTATAAACGTCAGAAAATACCTGTAAGAGGAAATCATCGGACTAAATGTAAAGGGGAACTTAACTCTTTGCCAAAAGCCCTTTCCCTAAACAGAGGTATATCAGTTAGAATAGAATTAGTTAAATGAAATAAAGATCTTTATTAATATAATATATTGGTTTTTCTACTAGGGCTGTCTATGTTCCTGTCCAGTGTGGCTGCCATCTTCATCTGGTTCCTGGAATCTGGTACATCAGTAATAATATTTGAGGCTATCTTCAATTTCATCTTCATAGCAGGATGGAATGCAATCGACATATCTACTATAGAATCCTACCCTACTCATTTAAGGTAAATATGGTATATGTACTAGAAATGGAACAAACAATGAACAAATATAAATCAACAAAGGAAACTAAGAAGGGGATAGGAAGGTAAATAAACCCCGAAGCCCATAGCAACCAATACCAATCACAGAACCTTTGCTGCATCACAAGATATTCTAAGACCCATTAATGTGTGCAGTCACCTTGATTCATAGTTAAACATTTAAAATGTTGTGGAAAAAACTATATTTATAAAATGTATCCAACAAAGTATATTTATTCAAATAATGCACTTGGATACCTTGTAACACAACACCATATACTTTCAAACGTAACCTCACACCCGAGAAAAATAAACATGATTTAAAAACAAGGAGAAATGTACGAGGTAGAGGTGGGAACGGAGCGAGTAATACCGATGAGTAATCCGGTTGTAGCGGTAGAGCGCACCACCGATCCTCTCCGCTTACAACTGCAAGTACTCGCGGAGGATCAGAGCACAGTGTAGCGCACAACACATGTTTAACAAGGGGAGACCACGACGTTGAGATCATGGATCATCTTCAAATTTTGTACACTTTTAGTAGTCTATTAGAACAAGATAATGTGCAAATAGTAAAGCGTACTATTAGGGCATTTTCAAGAAAATCAAGAGAATTTTTGCGTCGAATATGTACCGGTGCATTGCGGTCACAAGCACGAGGTGGCGATGGTCGAGTGGTTAGCTTTCAAGCTCCGTAATCGCTGGATCAGTGGATCGAGTCTTGCTTTTCACTTTTTGTTTTTCAACACTGGTCATATTCTTTCATATATATTGCACGTCAGAGCGTTCAGGTGCAAAGCAGTTCCGGGTACCTTACTTGATTTCACTGTCAGATATGAGGGATTTCACAAATCATGACAGGCATAGATTTTCAGGAATATTTTATGCATTGGGCCGTTTACTTGTTGATAATTATAAATGATATATCTTTTTTGTAGTCCACCTCTGTCGTGGAGTGGTTAGAGTGATTGGCTGCCACCCCCAGATGCCCAGGTTTGATTCCCGGCTCTGCCACAAAATTTGAAAAGTGGTACAAGGGCAGGAACAGGGTCCACTCAGCCTCGGGAGGTCAACTGAGTAGATGGGGGTTCGATTCCCTCCTCAGCCATCCTCAAAGTGGTTTTCCGTAGATTCCCATTTCTTTCTCCTCCGGGTAAATGCCGGGATGTAGGCCCCTACCTAATGTAAGGCCACGGCCACTTCCTTCCCTCTTCCTTGCCTATCCCTTCCAATCTTCCCATCTCTCCACAAGGCTCCTGTTCAGCATAGCAGGTGAGGTCACCTGGGCAAGGTACTGGTCATCCTACCCAGTGTTGTATACCCGACCCAAACTCTTGCGCTCCAGCACATCGCCCTTGAGGCAGTAGAGGTGGGATTCCTCACTGAGTCTGAGGGAAAAATCAACCCTGGAGGGTAAGCAGATTAAGAAAGAAAGAAAGAAAGAAAGATATTTTTTGTAATAATAAACATTAGTAAAGAGCCAAATAATATTGGAAATCCAATAAAAGTTCACGGAAATATACCTTTTTTTTCAGTATATTACCTTTGAATTGTATTGTATATGAAAGAATTTGACACGTGTTGAAAAACAAAATGACAAGCGGGACTCGATCCAGCGAGCCAGCGACTACGGAGTTTGAACGCTAACCGCTCGACCACCACCGTTTCGCGCTCATAATCACAACGCACTGGTGCATATTTGACGCGAAAATTTCTCTTGAGATTTTCTCAAGAACGCCTTAGTAATACACCTTACTACTTGCATATTATCTTGTCCTAATGGACTACTAAATGTGTACAAAGTTTGAGATACTCCATGATCCGAACGTTGTGGCCACACCTTGTAAGAGTATTATGCCTGTATTCAGTCTGTGTTTCTTAATTTGCGTCCATATTTCCTCCGCTTGTTGCATTTTGTAGATACTGGTAATGCAAAGCATAGTAGATAATAATTGTGGCATTAGTTTGATATTTAATCCCATTTTGAGATGGTATTCATGTTTTAGAAAATTTAAGGAATTGCATAAATTTTAACAGAAATTTGTACCACAAATGCCACGAAAACCGTCTGATGCATGGCAGTTCTTTGAAATTACTGGTGATAAATATAAGCAAAATGCAAATACTGGTGGCGTATCAAATTTGTGGGATTATATCAAGAAGCATCACAAGGATGAAATGAGCAGGTTGGCTTCTCCAGCAGAAAGCAACATTGCTGTATTCAACAAAATGGTTATGCTGTGAGAAAAGGGCATTGAATTTACGTTGCCATACCAATAACGTATTTAAATGTGCCGCCACATTACATTCACTCGGTAGTTTACTCAGTACTACCGGGTGATGACGTCACAACAACTGCTCCGCTCCGTCCCCACCACTAGTACGAGTATATGCACAACACAATACATGCATAGTACTCTAATAAATAAAGCACTTGTACAGGGGTGCCAAGAAGACTGTCAAATTGGAAACTCATGGAACAACAAAACAAACTTTAAAAATCCAGACATGTATTTAACACAAATATCAAGAAAAATATCTTTGTACAGTACCTGAAAAATACAGAAATATTTAATGGTCCAGTGTGTTTTTTTTAAACCACACATTAGGCTTATTGCCTTTTAAAGAAAGAATGTATGTGAGGTTACTTCATTTTTTGGTAAACACTAGCAACGAACTGCTCCATATGGTCCATAGCCTTAATTGTCACTTTGTCAGCATCATTTGCACTTATCACAGAATCCAACATGGCTAGAGTCGCAAGAACATCATTTTTTGACGGAATAGTTGTTGTCTGCACCATATCTTCATCGTATTCAGCATCAGTTGGAGCTGCATCTCCTTCAGGTGAGGCTTGATCACAGCTGATCAACATGACGGGATCCCGCTCCTCTGAAGTAGTCACTGCATGGTTGATAGCCATGTATTCGGTGAAAGTTGTAACAACGTGGGGCTTTTGCCATAGCTCCTCCCATTCATCATCATCTTCTTCTTCTTCTTCTTGTACTTCATTTAAGGAACCAAATCCACACTTGATGAAGCAGGTGTCACTGAAGAGGCATACTAGGGAACTGAGGAGTGAGGTAGTTTCCCGTTGCTTTCCTCACCGAGCCAGAAGTTGCTATTACATATCAGTCTGCCAAGCCCATTCAAATGCATGCACCAACTGAGCCTATGAGCAACATTTTCACACCATTCATAGAAGGGACTGGCTGCATAAGGAATAGCATTACTAGCATCGCTAATACCTCAGTCACTTCATATTATCAGAAGCCAAGGACAAGACAGAGACAGATCAATGAAAGTAAATAATTGCTCTAGCTCATACCAGAAGACATAGTGAAAATACCATAACTAACTATAAGCTAAAACACAGTGTTAATAAAATATAATCATTTCCAACTTTATAACTGTACACAAAAACTCACGTAAAATGAGTAACTACAAAACAACTATGATATCACTCGAACTTGGCAACTCTGAAGCATGCTGTAGACACACCAAAGTCAGCATCCCAGGCAACTGTCACACTCCGCATTGCATCCATTACATTCCACTTGCATTTTTCTTGCGCCGGAATGTTTCTAGTGACTTTACGGAGAAAGTATCATACCAGTTGCTTTCTGTGAGCACGTTTCAGAGATGAAATTATACCTTGATCTAGGGGCTGTAAGTAGCTCATAGTGTTGTCAGGCAAAGAAAGAAGACACACATTTTAAAATGAAATTATGTTTGTGTGCAGTGCACTGATCTAACAACAGAAGTATTTTTCTGTCCTGGAGTGACATTTTTGCATTCAAGGCATACCAGCCACTCCTCAAAACGTTTGCCTTCATCTAGGCATTTTTAGATGCTTTGTACTTGCACAGTGCCTGTTGCCCTTAAAACATCGTGGCTTCTCGAACTTGCCTGTGACATGCAGAGGAATTCTCTCGCTTCCGTCTGCATTGCAACACAGAAGAACAGTGACCCTATCCTTGTATGATTTCCCACCATGACACTCTCTCCTTTAAAACCATAAGTCCGTTTGGGCTTGGCATTAAAAAACAATGCATTGAAGATATTGTTCGGTGTGTATGAGTTGATGATATGAGCAACGCTTTCTCGCCAACTGTCCGCATCACTAGTATTGATGGATTCTGCTTCTCTGCACTCTGCCTGCCACGTGATATTGTGTTGCTCCTTAAAATGCTGAAACCACCCATTTGAACAATGAAACTCCAGTCCCATCTTTAGCACCAGCTCATTCACTTTTCCCTTAATCTCACCATCAACGGGGATATTGTTCGCTCGAACATGCCAAAACCACTTGATCAATTCCACTTCCAAATTGGAGTGTTTAGCTCCTTGAATGCACATTCACTTTGCAGTATTTGCACCCTGCATTTCTTAAGCTTCTATGCTCTCATTATTTTTAAAAATTTTGAAAGTGTGGACAAAGGAATTCCAAATTCTTTAGCTATTTCAGTTTTTAATTTTTGACGTTTGTCGACCTTACTTATTTCATCTTCTCACTGAGTATCTTGGAAGAATACTGATGCTTAGCCATCTCTCAACACAAAAACGAACACACTTACCCTAAACTAAAAAAATGTATGAATTTATGTTGGGTATTGAGCCTGAAGGCTGGTTGGATCCTCAATAGCTCTGCCATCAGCTGTTATAGATGCACTAGGTGTCACTGAAGAGGCGTACTAGGGAACTGAGGAGTGAGGTAGTTTCCCGTTGCTTTCCTCACCGAGCCAGAAGTTGCTATTACATATCAGTCTGCCAATCCCACTCAAATGCATGCATCAAATGATCCTGTGAGCAACATTTTCACACCATTCATAGAAGGGACTGGCTGCATAAGGAATAGCATTACTAGCATCGCTCATACCTCAGTCACTTCATATTATCAGAAGCCAAGGATAAGACAGAGACAGGTCAATGAAAGTAACAAAATTGCTCTAGCTCATACCAGAAGACATAGTGAAAATACCATAACTAACTATAACCTAAAACACAGTGTTAATAAAATATAATCATTTCAAACTTTATAACTGTACACAAAAACTCACGTAAAATGAGTAACTACAAAAGAACTATGATTTCACTCGAACTTGGCAACTCTGAAGCATGCTGTAGACACACCAAAGTCAAAGTGAAAGTGCAGAAAGTTACCCCTGCACATTCCGGAAGATATGTTCTGTTGTGACATGGAGAAATTCTTAATTTAAATTACGCTGTGAAATATTATTTTTGTAAAATCAAAGAAAATTTTTAATTCAAAGCATGAAATTTGATAATGGAATCGATGATGTTCTTCGAATCATGAATTTCCATATTTCAAAATCAATTTAAATAACAAGCAAAACCGTACCTTGTGTTTGAGTTTTTTTTTAATGAAATTTATTGCCTATACGTACATTGTGTTTCCGGGAATGAGAGATTCTTCAAATTAGGCGGCATTTTGAATGGTGGAGGTTCTACTGCATATACAGTGGAACCTTGAATTGCGAGCATAATTTGTTCTGGCAACATGCTTGTAATCCAAAGCGCTCGTATATCAAAGCAAGTTTTCCCGTAAGAAACAATTGAAACACGGATGATTCGTCCACAACACAAAAATATATATTCGAATACCATTTCTAAAACAAAATATAACATAAAACAAATGAAAGTGCACTTTTCCTTACAATAGAATCATTGTTGATTCTCATGACAATGAGAAGAGTTACTGTGTAGCATGAATTTCACTAACGGAATCACTGCTATCTGTTGGCTCACTGGAATTCTTTTTTTTTTTCGTGCAACTTTAATGAGGAACCTGTCCAATGACTTTTGCTTTTTGCCTCTTTTTGAGGATTTCATGAAAATGTGATGTGACATTGCACTGTCACTGAACTGATTCACCGCTCCCATTGCTACACCCTGTTTTGGGTGGTGTTTTGCTACAAAATTTTGCACCGTTTCCCACATTTTGCACTTCTCCCGAATCTCAGTTGAAATGAGAGATTCCATTGACTTTTCCTCCTCCTCTTCCTCGAACGAGGTCTCTTCCATAACCTCCTCCTGTTGTTCGCGATGCAGGTCCATCAGTTCATTGGTGGTCAGTTCCTGGCTATGTTCTTCCACCAGCTCTTCAATGGCCACGTCATTCACCTCCAGCCCCATGGTCTTCCCAAAGGACACAATTTCATCGACAATTGGCCGCTCATTGTCATCAACAATCCCCTCAAAGTCACGTCCAAGAACACAGTCAGGCCACAGTTTTCCCCAAGCGGAAGTGAGAGTTCTCTTGGTGACTCTATCTCAGGCTTTATCGATGGGAACACGATGGGAAAATGATTTCTCCCAAACTCTTGGAGGGTAAGGTTTGCTCCTTCGGTCACTTCAAAGCATCGCTGAAATAGTGCTTCGGTGTATAACTTCTTGGAGTTCGAAATTACTTGCTGATCCATAGGCTGGAGTAGTGTTGGGAGGAAGGAACGTAACCTTAATGAACTTGGATTCCTCCAGTAAGTCGTCCTCAAGGCCTCAAGGCCTGGAGGAAGAGCAGGAGCATTGTCCTCAAGACTTTGAGAGGCAGATTATTTTCTGAAAGGTATTTCTTCACTACAGGACCAAAGACCTCATTCATCTAATCAACGAAAGAACAGGGGAGGGGAAACCTAGGCACACGTGACGCTCGTATTGCGGAACCTCACTCGCTTATCAAGTTACAATTTATTTAAAATGTTCACTCGTCTTGCAAAACACTTGTAGACCAAGTTACTTGTATTTCGAGGTTTCACGTATATATATCAATAAACAGCAAAATAACACACACTCTTTCGTAAAAGCATATAAAGTTACTATTACCAGGGCAATATCATATCAGTACCATATCTAGTCAAATTTTCCTGGGTTGAATATTCTACATTTGAGATGCCCTCTCCATGGGATCATTCCTTCATCCAGTGACAGATGGTGCTTGAGTTTGTATAAGTACTGAAATTTTGGTAGAAAATAATCTAAAAGTGGCTGAACTTTATGAAGCCTATTTGTATCATTTGTAGCCTGACTATTGTTGCTGAAATTAAGGTACATGAATATCTGTTCAAATCTATTTTGGCTCATTGTTTTGGAGTATATGGGGCTTTCTGTGAGAGGATCAGTTGACCAATATTCCTTCCAATATGACTTCTTTTCCTATCCCAACAAAGCAGAAAATATCCTCATTTCATTGCTAGTTACTTCAGTCTTACATTGAGCTCTTAGAGGATATTTTATGTGATGAAGCAGTTTGCTGGTGATACAAGTTTGTTTGCTATGCCACAAGAACTACTTGTTAAATATTTTTAGGTTCATCATGTCTAACTCTTGAGAAATCTTATAACGTCAGTACTCTATTGTTTACTGCCCACTCATTAGGTGAAATATAAATATTATTTCCATTCACACTCGCATCATTTTCAGCCTCGTTCACAACCACCACAATTTTACAATCATTGACGACACTTTCTTCAGAAGAGCTGTCAATATTGAACTTGCCTTCTTCAACATTACTAGAGCTTTCCAAATACTTATCCATGTACAGTTTATTAAATATTTTGTTTGCATCTAAACATGCAGTCAGTTTGGGAAGTACTCTCTTACCCACCACATGCTCATTGAACAATGTAAACATGAAGTCGGAAAATGAAATAAATGAAGTGTAAAACAAAAGAAGAATGAAAAGAAGTGATCGTATCTAAGTATCCTCAGATGTTGAAAGTGGATTCAGTATGAAGCAGCCACAAGAGCTCTATCACTGACTGAAATGAAGTCTTCAAGTTGGGTTTACACAGGGCAGTTTGGACAGCAAAACAGATGCTCAAGATCTTGAACTTCACTACACTCACAATCATCGTTTTGTGTATAACCCCATCTTTTGAGTATAGCCTTGGTTCTTGGCATTCCATTATGTATCCTATTAAGGGTCTTCCACACAGGCCAAGATTGCTAAGTATGTACTGATGTTCCTTCTGTTGGCTGATTCCAGTCTGATTTGCAAGCTGTCAACTTCATGATCTGTATTGATGTCTGAAGTATTTGATATATTAAAATTAAATATTTCTTTCACCTTATTGATACTGCAGTATATATTTATTGCCTTAAGCAATTTCTTCAGTTAGCAGTACATGTTTTTTTTTTTATATAAACATTATCAGCTACAAGTGTCCTTGTTTAGGTGGAAACAATAAAATAAATATATAGTATCGATAAGTTGGAATAAATATTTAATTTTAATTTGTCAAATAATCCAGTCTGATAGTGAGGACTGTTACTGCCAGTTGGCATGGCTGGAGCTGCCCTGGTGTTATTAACATAACTCTTCTGTGAAGAGAAATGGTAGCATGGAATAACCAAAACATTTAACACCAAGATTCTATCAGCCTTGACCACCAGCAAGTTCCAGAAAATCCAACAGATGTCACCAAATGTATAAATCTCATGAATTTGAGTCAGCTCGTGATCTGCCAGCAGTGTTCAGCCAGCCAAACATGAGCCGGGGACACGTCAGCAATGTATTAGAACTGTGGATGACAGGTCAATTGACTACAATTGCTGTCACATCAATATGGTTAATTGTTGAGAGGTAAAATGAATATGATGAAGCTAGGACATCCCTTGCAGGAGACACATGTCAGCAAACCCAGATGTCTTGAGAAGTGGTCAAGAGTTACTGGCATTACCTGAGCCAAGTTGCTTAAACCCTAGAGTTTGGAACACATGTTTTGCTTCCTCCAGTGTAGACACCATGACAGGAAAGGCAAATGAATTAGCTGAGGAATTAAAGAGTTAGAAGATTGACTTCTGTACAGTACAAGAGACTGGGTGGAGTGGTACAAAAGCTTGTGACATTGGGGAGAGCTATAAGATCATATATAATGGTAGCACCAGAACAATGGCATTGGACTGGTTGTTATTGAAAGAGTTCCAAATTGCATTGCTGAAGCAGAGTGGTATGATGACTGCAAAAATATTATAACCATTTGCTCTCTTTTATTGACAATTTACAGCATTTAAAACAAATACAATACCATATTATGCTGTAACATGAAAAGTGTTTTTTTTTTTTCTTAAGATACAAACATTAACATGTTCATTTCAATTTTCCAAACTGGGCAAGTTGGCCGTGCTGTTAGGAGCGAGCAGCTGTGAGCTCGCATCCGGGAGATAGTGGATTCAAACCTCATTGTTGGCAGCCCTGAAGATGGTTTCCCGTGGTTTCCCATTTTCACACCAGGAAAATGCTGGGGCTGTACCTTATTTAGGCCACGGCCGCTTCCTTCCCATTCCTAGGCCGTCCCTATCTCATCATCACCATAAGATCTATCTGTGTCGGTGCGACGTAAAGCAATTAGCAAAAAAAAATTCAATTTTCCAATTACATTTTACATGCTAATTTGCACTGTAAAAGACTGGCTAATTACTAGTCAGACATAAACTGGATATATGACTTTGAAATGTGGTGCTGGTGGTGAATGTTACATATTCCTTGCACAGCCAGAATATCTCCATTTTAAATGCACTAGATATTCAGCACAGGCTATCCACAATTTGCTGACATCGCATTTTACAATACTTTGGGCATATGAAACTAGTCTTGAGCAACTAGTCGTCGAAGGAAAGGAAAGTAGGCCAGAGGTAGAACAGCAATTACTGGAGATGGTTGGACCAGATTAAATGCTTCACCAGAATACCTCTACAGACCTCTATAGGAGAAGCAGAAGATTAGCTGAAATGGAGAGGCATAGTTAGGAGATGTAACCAAGTCATGGGATGATGATTCCTCAGCTATGAGGATAACGAGTCAGTATGGATGCCTTTAGTGATAATCTAAAGAAACTAGTACCCTGGACTGAATTGTATGCTGACAACATATTCGTGATACCAATATAAATGGTCCGTTATTGGACATTATAAATTTTCCAGCTAACTCATTCCTGGTTGCCAGTGCTTCACCCTCATGTGCTAGGCTGGGCTCATCAGTTGGTACCTAGCACACCTACCAAGACGCTGGCTAGTGCATACCGGGGAGGCCACTGCGTAGGCTAATTGTAGCCACCGGCAGTGCCGATGCACTATGAGATACTTTGTAAGTAACAAAATTGATGCCTGCTTGGCCATCAGATGATATAGATGTTGATTCCCATAGGGAATCTGAAATATTTGTTTTGAATGAGTAAATTTATAATTTATAATATCAACATATCAATGCAACATTTAATAAGGTTCAAATTACTGCTCTCTGTTCATAATTGTTCAACCTAAATAATTCTTAAGTAACAATAATGCCAATGAATGTCTCAATTGTTCAGTAGCCAAGTAGTTGTCAGTTCAGTTTCTCTGAAGAGATGGATTAGTGAATGTTAGGCTATATTAAGAGATAATATTAATATCAGAACTGATAAATTTCACATTAAAGAAACTTAAAGTAACATAACTGAATGGTGAATCTGTGTCTCAAGCATCAGGTAATGTGCCTTTTATTTCATTGGGTAAAGATATCAGCAGTGATGAGAGTGAAAGTGAAACATATTGTGAAAATTGTGAGATCAAGTGCAATAGCCTAATTTGAGGATGTGTAGATGAAACAAGATTTCAGAAACTTGAAGTAGTAAATTCCATTGGTGTATTCTTATTAGTTATTACTTAAAATATTTATGTTGAATCATTCTTTTTAATATATGTGGTTAAGTTCTTTGAAATCATTTAAAAAAAGACTAGGTAAACAATTGGTTGGGAATCTTGCCATCTGTGCAACAGGCCTAACTGCATACTGATTGATTGATTGATTGATTGATTGATTGATTGATTGATTGATTGATTGATTGATTGATTGATTGATTGATTGATTGATTGATTGATTGATTGATTGATTGATTGATTGATTGATTGATTGATTGATTGATTGAAATATAATTGTGTTAGTACACTTCACTGATACAACACAATACCCCCCCCCCTTCCACCCACTTAAGTATCTAGGTGGAATAACTTACCAAGGAAGATGTTCAATAAATATCCAATTTCTTTGAAATCATTTAAGAAAAGGCTAGGAAAACAACAGATAGGGAATTTGCCACCTGGGCGACTGTCCTAAATGCATATCAAGATTGATTGATTGATTGATTGATTGATTGATTGATTGATTGATTGATTGATTGATTGATTGATTGATTGATTGATTGATTGATTGACATAAGGAAAGATCTTCATTCAGGTAATCACATTAACAAGATTGTAAATAAAGGTTACAGATCTCTTCATATGGTTATGAGGGTATTTAAGAGTTGAAGTAAGGATGTAAAGGAGAAAGTATATAAGTTGTTGGTAAGACCCCAATTCGAGTATGTTTTCACTTCATGAGAACCTCACTAGAATTATTTGATTTGGGAATTCGAAAAAAAAATCCAGAAGTAAGCAGTGGGTGAATTCTGACAAGAGAGTAGTGTTACGAAGACATTGCAAACGTTGGGCTGGGAAGACTTGGACTAAGGAAACAAGTTGATCAACTACGTGGTATATTTTAAGCTGTCAATGGAGAGGTGACATGGGATGACACTGGTACACAAATGAACTTGAATGGAGTTTTTAAAAGTAGGGAGGATCATAATATGAAGATAAAGTTGGAATTGAAGGAGAAAAATTGGGGAAAATACTCGTTTATAGGAAAAGGAATTAGAGACTGAAATAAATTTACCAAGGGATGTGTTTGATAGATTTTCAACTTCATGGAAATTGTTTAAGAAAATATTAGGTAAACAACTGATAGGGAATCTGTCACCTAAGTGACAGTCCTAAATGCAGATCAAGATTGATTGATTGATTGATTGATTGATTGATTTGAACCCATAATTTTTTTGTCCCATATTGGCATCAACTCAACTAAGGTTAGGTTAAACAGAGAATCATTGATTGATTGATTGATTGATTGATTGATTGATTGATTGATTTGAACCCATAATTTTTTTTTGTCCCGTATTGGCATTAACTCAACTAAGGTTAGGTTAAACGGAGAATCGCACCTTCCAATACTTGCTTGTTTTTTTTATTGCTAGTCTATGTAATTACAGTATGTAACACTAGCTGTAGTAACCGGCATTGTCCAGATAGTTTCTGAATATTTACCTTCTAAGATTTGCATTACCAGTTAGTTATGTGTGAATTGAATTTTTATAGAATTCCTTTTTGACTTGCAGATTGATATGTTACAATCTATTATGTAGTTTTAGAATTATTTAGATGTGTTTGATTTCAAGTATTAGATTATTTTATTTTCAAGTAAAACTTCGTCCTTATGGAAGCTCAAATCGACTGGGAAGTATATGATCCTGTCAAAAATTAATAAGTGATAACTATATGTATTTAGCCATCACACTATAGGTACGATGTACAGGATTTCAACTGTCAATGAGACTGTCCCCTTCTCGCCCCCCACCCCTAAGAGATAAAAAATCTGGATTGTCACCATTCATCTCAGTGACCCCAAAAATTGTAGATTCAACACTGTTTATGATTATTTTTATATCTCACTCCCCCCTCACCCTCTCCCCAAAGGGGGCTAAACATGAACTTTAAAAAATTCGGAGTGTCACTAATCATTTCAGCGACCACGAAAACTATGGATTCAATACTATTCTAGATTATTTTTATACCACCCCCATCACCCCAGCCCATAAGGGTGCTAGGGGTGTCTTACCCCCACGTAGTTTGTCTCCTGATACTAATTGGTAAGTGTACCAAGTTTGGTGAAATTGCTCCAGTGGGTTAGGAGGAGATGTGTCATTTACACACCAACACACACATCCACACACACATACATCCATTTTTATATAGTAAGAAGATGAAAATAAGATTTTTACATATAGTTTTTCAATTATTTTTATATCTCACCCCTTCGCCCCCCACTTGGACTTGTAAAAAATCTGGAGTATTACTATTCATCTCAGAGACCTTGAAATCTATGGATTCAAAACTGTTTTTAATTATTTCTATATCCCACCCTCCTTCACTCCCCACGTAAAAGGGCGCTGAACTTGGACTTTAAAAAATTCTGGAGTATTACTTTTCAACTCGGCGACCCCGAAAATTATGAATTCGACACTATTCTCAATTATTTTTATCACTACCCCGCTGACCCCCTCCTTTAAGAGTGCTAGGGATGGCTTACCCCCACAGTGCTCATCTCCTTATAGTAAGTAATACGTGTACCATGTTTTGTTGAAATTGCTCCAGTGGTTTAGGAGGCGATGTGTCATTTACACACACATACATCCATTTTTAGATATACAGTAGTAAGATTTTTATACTTCACCCCCTTCCCAGCCCCACCCAAAGGAGTCCTATGAGTGCCTTACACAACAGTATTTTTTTTTTTTTTTTTCCAGATAGTATGTCTTATGTGTACTAATTTTGGTTGGCAGCTATGTTCAAACGTATATGCATAATCTCGCTGCTCTAGAATCCTGGAGCTGACGTTCCCATGGTTACGGCAGTTCATTTCTTTTATCTGATTCCTAGAGTAGGGGTAGTGTGGTGCCAATATCTCTGTAACGGTTGGTTTTAGGGACTTAAAACATGGTTTTCGGGCCCATAGGGCTTACCGAGTTTTGTTCTTTGCGTCAAGAGGATTAAATTGAGCTTTGTCTCATCCTAATACGACAAATTCAATATTTTGCCTAAATTAGCCTATTATTTTTATATATCCCACCGCCCCCCGCACCCCCCACCTTGAATTATTTTGAAAATAAAATACAGCCCATGTTACTCACTGGCAATGTAGCTTTCTATAGGTGAAGACATTTTTAAAATCGATTCAGTAGTTTTTGAGTCTATCCTTACAAACAAACATACAAATGTTTCCTCTTTATAATATTAGTATAGATAATCCAGCTTTAAATCTAATTACGATATTAAAAGTACATGTTTCATTCCTAATGTGGAACAACTTCAGCTAAAAAATATACAAAATTGGAATAAACAAAATAAAAAGCACTTATGATGATAATAATAATAATAATAAGATAAAATGTTCCTTCCTGTTGAGTTAGAACTTCAACAAGTCAGTGTTTGAGTTTGAGAAAAGAAGAAAATCTGATGAAAAGGATCTTCTTCCTTCAAAAGTTGCAGAAGTATGTACTTTTAGTTTCTTGAGGATAGACTTAAAATGTAAAGTTATAAAATACAATGATCGAGGGAAACTCCTAAAGAATAACCAAAGTTGAGACTGACTCAGTCAGCTGATGGCATAAGGGAAGAAATAAACATAGCAGGACCGGCTGGGAGACTCCCTTCAACATTTTAAAACATTGAAACAAACAATCAATCTCAACTCCAATCTCCTGCTTTTGAAGAAAGAAGATCCCTTACGTCAGACTTTTAATCTAAAACTCGAACATTGACTTGTTGAAGGTTTTTTTTTTTCTTCTTTTTTGCTAGTTGTTTTACGTCGCACTGACACAGATAGGTCTTATGGCGACGATGGGACAGGAAAGGGCTAGGAGTGGGAAGGAAGCGGCCGTGGCCTTAATTAAGGTACAGCCCCAGCATTTGCCTGGTGTGAAAATGGGAAACAACGGAAAACCATTTTCAGGGCTGCCGACAGTGGGGTTCGAACCTACTATCTCCCGAATACTGGATACTGGCCGCACTTAAGCGACTGCAGCTATCGAGCTCGGTGTTGAAGTATTAACCCAACATGAAGGAACATTTTATATTACTATTATCATCATCATAAGTGTTTTTTATTTCATTTATACCAATTTTTGTATCTTTTTTAGCTGAAGATGTTCCACATTAGGAATGAAACATGTACTTTTTAATATTGTAATTAGATTTTAAGCTGGATTATGTTACATAATTACATAGACTAGCAATAAGAAATAAACAAATATTGGAAGGTGGGATTCTCCATTCAACCTAAATTTAGTTGAATTGAACCCTGTTAGAGAGCAACAGGAAGGGGAAGCAAGGACAAATATAAATGCCCCTATGTTCCTGTATTCAGATATTTGTTTATCAGTTATAACAAATAGAAATAAAACTGTACGTTAACCATAGTTCTCCTTTAATGTTACAGAACAACTGGATATGGTCTGCTGAGTGCTGTGTGTCGAGTTGGTGGACTGGTTGGGGTAGCAACACTTGGTGGAATGGTAGCAGCCAGTCGAGCTGTTCCCATGCTCACTACAGCAGCTGTTCTTCTCATAGGGGGCATTATCTCTGTCAAACTGCCTGAGTCAAGCTCAGTGCTGCTCTAGGATTGCAACTCAGAGAAACTATTTAGCAATGAGCAATGAAGACTGTGAAAAGTCAGAAGACTAGTACACCAAGGGAACTGGAGAAGTTTTATTGTGTAACTAAAGCTCTGGATATTGTTATTCAATATGGGTTTCGTGATGTGAAGCATACTTCTCTGAAAGATTCTTCAGGTTCTACAATTCTCAACTTCAATTTTCCACTTGGTATATAATTTTGATTCTGTTGGTCGGTTGCTGCCTCAAGATGTAACAAAGGCAATCAGAATTCATATTCTATAAAAGTGTTTAATATTGAAAAGTAGTTCCTGTCACCTCAGACTCTTAGAAATTATATTTTCTTACATTCTTTTAAATTGAAATTCTGAATATTGAATTTTAAGAAAAAACTCTTGAATCCCAAAAAGGTTTTCATAACACATTAATGACTATCCATATTAGAAGTGTATGATGGCAAAGGGTTCAATTAATGTACAATAAATTACTCCCCTTGCATTATAGAAAAAATGCAGAGTAAATGATGACACATTTTATGATTTTCTATCTCTGAAATCCTAAAGCTAAACTCACTGCTGGTGTATTGCAGCTAATGAATTATCTTAAAAGAACGAAGACAGACAATAACAAGAAAGAAATTGAAAACAGAGCAGTGACCTCTTTGGAACACCCAGTCAGATAAAGCAAGGTTTTAGCTTGAGTCACAGGAGATGAACAGGCATAATGATTGAAGTAATTTATGCTCTGTATACTTGCATGAATTATTAAAAAATGCTAATCGACTGAAATGAGGCACAACTACGATAAATATTTCAAGTGAGAATGTCTTCGATGTAGCATGAATGACAGCACATTATTTCTTTTGGCTAAGAATCGAAGATAGAATATCAATAAACTTTGAGACATCCAAATCAAAAGGTAATACTAAATGTTCTGAATAATATGGTATATACTCACTAGCAATCTTCTCATCAACTTCAAAATCAAGAAGTACTGCTGCTAGATGCAGAAACTTCTTCACCAATTTTCAAAACATTCATAAAATAATCAGTACTGCATGGTAATGCATACATACAAGACATAACTTGATGACATGCAATTGAAACCTTGACCTTATTTGTGTTTGTATGATAGTTCTGATAAACAATTATGAACAAATTTAACACACATTTGTAACAATATGTGACAAAAAAATATCATTTCAATAAGCTATATTTACTTGAATCTAGTGTGCTTTCCTGGATAATATATAACCTAATTTACTAGTGAAATAATTTCTTTGAAAACAATATTTTTGAAGGACACTAACAGAAACTCAAGACTTCACAGCTTTGAATAGTAAATTTAGAATCAGTTTGTTACTATGTTCCGTAATTTATCATCTATTTCTCTACATTTTGCTTTCATTTCTGCAGAAAGCAGAATTATTGCAATATGTCCCGTTTGGCATTTTCTTGCAAACAATAGATGCAATTTTAATGTTACATTTAGTTCCTTTTGCAGCTAGAAATGTCACATTGTCAAGAAAAAAACCAAAATTATGCAGTATTTATTTCCTTGTGAAATTCTGCTCACAAAGGATGATAAAAATAATGATTAATTATTGATGGTGAATAATATTTTATTTAGTGAGAATATTACTGTAGAACATGTCTATAAGTGGACACAGATTTTACTTTACTATTATTTTAAATGGAATAGTAATTACATTTTGTGTACAATACTCATTTCTAATTAAAAAACTTACAGGAAAATATGCAGTTTACTACATATAAGTAAATATAGTGTGACAGAATTTTAAATAAAATTTGTTTTATTCTATAAAATTTTATTTTTAAAAAGCCAAATTAAATGTTCAGACAGGAAGGAATGGAGATATGCACTAGCAACTTGATGGAGTTTCGTTGCAGTTATTCTGTTCCTAATGCTGGAATATTTTCTCACTTTGTGCTCTGTATTACAAGTTATACACATCACAAACATGATTGCTGGGAACTAGGGTAATGTTGAGTGGAAATGATACATTACTTTTCATCATTTCATATAATTCTTTTAAATACAAATACACATATAATATGAGCTTATATTTATAACATGTTCCCTTTCTGATGAAGATTTTTACATTTTTATTTAGTAAATTACACTCTTGTTGTACCATTCCTTTTAAAAACAAATAAAAGTGTATCATATTTTTATTTTATTTTATTATTTTGTTAAAATTATTTAATAGCTTTAAAAATACACATGTATTTCCAAAGATTATCTTCATTTGAGATCAGAAACTGAAGTTACATATTCTCAAACAAGAAAGGGTTTCTCGCATGAATATGTGGAGTCAAACATACCCATAATGTAACTGAGGTAATCAATTGTGTGGACGAGGAGAATAAAACAGTATCATCACTCAATATTTTCAATCTCTCTTAGAAAGCTATTACCTTCTTTTAGAAAGCTCTTACTTTGCAGATCAATTAATTCTGCTTGAATCTCAATTGATCAAAGAAAAATAAATTGTTTCCCCCATTGGGATTCTTGCATCACACATGATATACAATACTTGACCCCATCTCTATTTCAGAATGTTTGGCTATAGCCAGGTAATACTTACATTCTCCACCAATTAGAACGAGACAGCAGGTTCGATTGTACAACCCTAAACCATGCATGCTACTTTGCTAGGTACCTACTGTCTAGAATGCCTGCTATGGATAGTGCTGTTATAGACAATAAATTCCAGTCTAAGTCTTTTACCTAGAAAATGTAGAAGCAAGTTACTATCAGTACTTTTATGATATAAAGAATTGGATTTCTTTCATTTAAGGCAGTTATAATTTGGCTTAGCCCACTTATGATACAATTTTTCATATTGAAATACATAAATATGTGAAATAGAAGTTCTTAGCAAAACTGTATAATTTAAAATGAATTCTACCTAACTTTTGTGTGATGTTTGTTTGAAACTAATGAGAGAAGTGATGATATGATGAAATATTCATTCAAGTTCTACACAATTTTACCTACAGTGGTAAATAATTTTACATTTATTAAGATTTTCATATCATCTGATTTATAATTTATGATCATCTGATTGATGAAAAATGAGAAATCTTAAGAAATATTACTGTGATTCAATAGTGAAGTCAGTTGTGCTAATATTCATCTTTATGTGATTGACAACAATTAACAGGACTATTTCTATGAAAAGACAGACCTGTAGAACATTTCAGTTGGGAGTGCTGCAGAACTGAAACACCACCGTCAGAACAAGAAATAAAGTGTTTATATTTTAGACATTTTGAAATACAAAGCTAGTGATGTAGATATTTAATTATATATGTAGAAGAAATGTTGATTAGAGACAATCAGGATAGAACATTCAAGAACAATCAGCTGATGAGTAATCATTCCACAGCGATGTCCTCCTTCAAAAGACAGTGTCACTATAACATTTTAACTCTAGTCCAACAGCTACGAATGAGTAGAAGTATTATCTTGTTAAGAGAACGGATCAGAGATTCCCTTACAGTATCATGCATATCGCACAGGTTCATGCCATCATTCATGCACCTCTGTCAAAGAATATGTGATGTCAGTCTTGTACCTTCCCTTGACCATTTTTATGTTCTTTAATTAAGGCCTGCAATATGAAGAAGATTTTCTATAACATGGAAAGATATACTATCCGCAAAACTTTTAATGATATTTTGGCTCCCTAGTGATGAATCGGTAGACCTCGGTTATCTTCGAGATTTGTATTGGAACCTCTGACACAAAAAATATGAATTGATTATGATCGCTGTGAGACATCTGGCGGTTTAATTGCAACACTTTAAATAATGGTCTTATTTACACAGCAATGTCAAAATATAGGTTAAGCTTGAACATGAGTGAGGAAAATCAAAGTATGTTGCAGGAAACAACCTAGAACTCCTACATGGAAACGACGGTTTAGAAAATTCATATCGATCGATCATACTATTGATTCAATTCAGATTCCATTTCCATTCAGTTGGCAGTATTACCGGAACTGTTGTAGCTCCCTCCATACTCCTCACCCCTGTAAAACAAAGTGTCACTAAAAGTTTCATGGATAGTACCTGTCGTATGCTCATCTTCCTTTTCTGGTGCCTTTTCCTTACAGAAGGTTAGTGCCATCACAGAGTAATTATCCCTGTTTTGCACTTCTAGTATCAGGTTTACTGTATTGTGGGTGTCAAATCACTGTTTCAGGTTCCTCAATCAGGATAACTTTTTCTGCCAACGTCTATGTTACCCTTCTATCTTGCCTTCTGTGATCAGTTGTAACAGGCTGTAATTGTCATGTGTCTGATGACTTAACACATTGATGACTGTATTGATTTCAGAGTCTATTCATTGGGAACAAAGTAAAAATTCAGGAATACCCAAACTCTAATGATATCTTAAGCACACCCTTGAGGCATTAAGTTGCATTGTTTGCCAAGACCACCCAGCGGGTCTCATTGTCCACGAGTAATGCATGGGGTTGGCGTGCACTCTGTGAACCACCAGTGACCTCAATGAAATTGGTGGTTTTTATGCGGTATTGTTTGTTTTAATCAAAGGTAGTGTTATGAAGATACTCAAAGGTCTAACTAGTAATGAAATCATTAATTTGATATTGGTGGGAACAAACTATAGAGGAAGAAACACAGAACAAAATAAATGAACAGATGTTACTGAGCCTGAGCTGTGGAACTATTTTGCACTCATTATTTATGTGGGGCTAGGTAGGTACCCTAAAATATCGGACTAGCGGTCAGAGCATTTCTTACACAACCTCTATTCTTATACTTGTACGTATTTTTTCGCATAAAAGGCTGTAAGACATAGAACATGCATATTGAGTAATTTCTTAATTATCCTATCCCCTGTGTACCCCAAATTCTCACATCATGAGAAGTTAGTTTGCCTTCTGTACAGATTTCAAAGATATGAGCTTCATTGATGTTTCCGTATTGAACTGAGATCACAGAGATGAGATATCTATTAGTATTGAATAGGTTGAACCTAATAGATATCTCATTTCTGTACAGATGAACCAGAAAGTCCGAAAGTATAATCTGTGAATAATATGTGGTGCAGACCTGCCGGCAGGTCTCACTCTCCAGAAGTAAAGAGTCAGAATGACTTGCCGTCAACTTGTTAATTACTCATTCATACTTATGTTGTAGGTACTTTTGTGTTAAATACAATGGAAGCCAATTTTGAAGGGCTTCCTGACAAGAAGAAAGGTTAGAAACAGAAATAAATCAATACTTTCTACAGTTTCGTGGACAGATTATTCAATGGTTTATACCATGGTTCTTAAGTTTTTCACATCAAACCCAAAGTCAATTAGGTGACCTGTATTTATGACCTATACATCTATTTGGAGGTGATGATGATGATGATGATGATGATGATGATGATGATGATGATGATGATGATGATGAATATGGAGAGGCTTAGTGCAGGTCTTTCAAGTTGTTGCTTGTACATGACCTATGTGGATGGGCACTTAGCTAGAATTAATTCTAATGTTGAAGATGACTCACACATACACACCCAGACACTGAGCCAGAGAAATTAATCAACAAAGGTTACAATCTCTCACTCCATCAGGAATCAAACTCGGAACCCACTGGATCAAAGGCCTGGATGCTATTATGTATGATAACAGTAGAAAATTTATCAATGTACAAAGTTGAAATACAGTACTTTCTAATGAGCAACTATAAAACACACCCAATAGTGAGTAAGTATGGGGAATAACATATCATTTTACAGTATGTTGTACAAATAATGCAAATAATAATTGGAAATTCAAACCTTTTATAATATAACAAGTCAAAAATAATTATTCACATTGATTTAGCACAACCTTTGGCCTTGAATAAACTTTAAGAACACGCTTTAAAAGGTAAAGGCTCAAGTCATGCTATGGTAGTATAATGGTTTCTAATATTTGCTTCCATGACAGAAAACATGAAATATTTAGATGAATACTACATGAATTAATATTTTAATTTTTAAAATCTTTTTTGGGAAATTATGTTGATCCATAAAAAAAGCCATAATGACTCAAGTTTAGATCATGGCTGGATTATACTAATCCATGATAAGGGAGAATAAATTGGATATTGTTCATGATGTGTATTTTGGGTTTATGCCATGTAATGAACTATATAAACACTCTCAATGCATTTCAAAAGGAACCTTGCCTTTCTTCATCAGGAGAAAACAGAAGAATGAAACATGGCGCATCAAAGGTTGCTAAGAGAAAGCAACAAAGAACTTAAAATGGTGCCCTTAGATGTAATAGGGATGCCATTTTAATAATAAATTTTATTGCGCACAATGTGCATAGAGGTTCACAATTAGATAAGACAGCGTGGTGTCTGATGCGCCCTGCATAAGTGTTAGTCCTTAATAAATTCACTAATCGAGCAGGACCTCGAGGAACACTTCTGGATATGATATCTTTCACATACTTGGTCACATAGCCTACACACACAGTTTATATTCGGTTCGTGAAAAACTTTGTTTTTACACATCTTGAAATGGAATCCGTGCACAGCCAATCTCGTAACTATGTGTCTCAGTTGGTAGCCCGTTTCCATCCATTTCTGATCCGTCATGGCCTCCGTTGATTAGAAGTCTTCCCAAATGTCCCTCTTTTTTTCTCTATGTTTATGCTGCGCCTCCTGGTAAAACAAGATTGTATCTCAGGTCTTCAATCAGGAAAGTTTCTCTCGCGAGTTCATATACAAGTCAAGATCTTGTAGTCTTTGAAACACTGAGGACTCGCTTCAGATATCTGGATTTTATCTTTTCCAGGTCTTCTAATTGCTTTAAACTCAGAAATTCCCCTATGATCTCAAGCCCATAGGTTAACACTGGTAGCACTTTTACTCGAAAAAGCACCATGGCTGTATCCACTGCAATTTGTGTGATATTCTCAATGTCATTCATCGCTTTCAGAGCTGCAATAATTCTAGCTCTTATATGGATACTAAAACTGCTGCATGTGTTCTGCAAGGTTACATCTAGGTATCTGAAACTGCAAACTCTGCGAAGGCGGATGTTATTACACCATATGTGCTCTGTTTCCTTTAGTTTACCTCCTTTCCTGAATATGACTAGTTCAGTCTTCTCCTCATTTATTTTCATTTCATTCCTGTTTGCCCAGTCCACTAGCAAGTTCATCGCATGTTGTTAGGACAAAGAGTGGCAACAATAAAGCTTTACTGGCCTTGAATAAATTTAAAAGGTGAAGGTAAAGTAAGCTTTACTGCTGCCATTCATTGTCCAAGCATGGAGCTAAAATGGTGTCCTTATAGGGACCGTGCGTAACAACAAATTTTCGACCGCGGCGCCCCTAGCGGAAGAGACGATTATTAATCGGTAGGAGAAACACCAGAATAACATCAGCTGTCGTTGTTTACTTATTGAAATGTGTTGTGAATACGTATAATTTGAATTAATCAGCTATGTCGAATGCTGTTATTCTTGTGGGTTTTCAGAAAATTATGTGGAGTTCTCAGTATTTTAGGAATTCTACTTTGAGGAAGGAAGAGAGCTTAATGATAGCCATCACATATATCAGGTGGAAAAAAAAATTTCAAAAGAAGTATCTGGTTTATGTTTGAGAGAGACAAATGTTAGTCGAACCCCATATAATATTAACATCAAGATAAGAATTTTAAAAATCTTAATTTAGATCCTTTGCTTACGTGAACGAATCCGATCCACAAAATGTCATGGTATTATTTGTCCCAAATGGAAGATAATAATTGTTTTTACTCAAATAAAGTGTAAAATCTGCGGTAAATTAAGAAAAAGTACGAAATATTTTATTCGAAGAGAGTAATATGGATACATACTTTAGTACCTTACAACTATTTTTTCTGCTACGTCGCAGCGCTTCCGTATGTGTTTTGTTTGTCTAACACTTTTGTGTGTAAAATCATCAGAGTTTCTGAATCACATTTTGAATTATCACTGGGCAAATATAAATTACAAAATAGTACATTTACATTTCCCTGGTCATATGAAAATGGTAAATTGTCAGTCTGAATACCTATACTACAAACAGTTAGGGGAGATTGTGATTCAGGAACAGAATTCATGTTTTCTTTATTTCACTTTGTCTCCCTTTCCTCCTCTTGTACCTGACTGTCAGATTCCTCTGTATTTCGTCCTTATTAGTTCTTCGTGGTAACATATGCAAAGTAGGTTTATATCCAGGGCTATCAGGGTCTCTGGTAGGTGTTCCATCAGTAAAGTTTCGGATGCAGATTCTGGAATTTCTGGTAGGAACCCACAGTTTTCCATCAAGTGTTGAACGTTTTAAATATGTTATCCATGCTTCCCTTCTGATTTATGGGCAGCTGCGGCTGGAAAAGGAAAAATTTCGTTCCTGGTGGGCTGTTTTAGTAGGTTTAATTACAACCGTACACAGAACAGTTCACGTAACATTTACTGCGTTTACTGGTGCGGTACTATGAGTATCGTTCATGCTTAGAAAATATGCTGAAAGAACCTAATCAAAATGTAGGCTACCTCAGTAAGCAATGTGAACAGCCAAAGACTTACAGCTAGTAAAATAAAAAACACTATTCAATAACTCGATGGTGAAAAATGCTCCAACCGCTCCTACCAGTTACTTCAGATAAAGCCGCCAGATAGCAGCACTCGCTATACGCACGGTCCCTATTACATCATAAGACACCATTTTAGGTTCTTTGTTGCTTTTTCTTAGCAACCTTTGATGCGTCATGTTTCATTTTTCTGTTTTCTCCTGATGAAGAAAGGCAAGAGACCTTTTGAAATGTGTTGAGGAGTGTTTATATAGTTCATAAACCCAAAATATACATCATGAATAGTTACACATTCTGTGAAAGTCTAAATTATATAATTGGATACTGGTTTCAGTTCTTGGGCTAATAACTTTAATTATACTGGTTACAAAAGAAAACAGTATTTTCAAATGAATAAATTCAAGTTGAATTGTGCAATAAATTCATAAGCAAGACACTAAATTGTAAACATCTTTACCAGTTTATAAATATAATTTTTATTTAATACAGTAGTTGAAGTAGGTTAATCTTATTATAGTTTCAAGCTACATACTCAAACAACTAGTGAGAGATAATGTGTGTCAGAATTGTTTCACTGCTCCTAATTATATCTTCATGATTTACCTACCTCTCCTACTGATAGTACCGGTATATATATATAAGTTTCTTTCTGATTACTTACAGCTGTCCAGAAATGCTCATACAGAGCCTATAGGTGATTAAAAGAGAGAATAAATATTATATCACTTCTTAACAACAGTATGTTTAGAACCAACTTGAAAATTTTCAACATTAACTTCAGACACACTTTATTAGACAATCCAGTAAATGAGGCAGATTAAGGACAAAATCTGTGATGGCATTCAGAAGAAACAAACAAACTAATCAAGCTAGTTAGTAAGAATGAAATCTTGCATTAGAACTTCCTATTCCTTATTATCTCCATTTAAAAATCCTACAAACTCCTCATGACACATGTATCAAAAGGATTGTGTAATAAACGTCACAGGGATGCATGAATGTGGCTGAAAGTTTGAACAGTCAATTATAATAGCAAGGACAATAGGTTTTGATTAAAGGTGAAGAAGATTTAACCTAAATATCACCCACACATATCTGGAAACAAGAATGGAAATGTTTGGGAATCATTGATAATAAATAAACTATGATTATAAAGTGATTATTTGTTGAAATATGTTTTGTAAAATGGCATATAGAAATTAAGTATTTTAGTCTGCGAGTAATTTATAGCAATTTTGTAAAAATATTCATTATAGTGCAGAATGTGGGTTGTCTTTAACAATAAAATTAGGATTGTTTTATTATTGAGCATAGAAAGTAAAATTTATAAAGATAGTCCTTATAACTTAATATAATGTAATTAATGCTAAATAGTGCATCAAATTTAATCTGAAAGAGTATAAACAGTTTTTAAAAATACGTATATTTAGTGCCTCTTGTTTGTAAGGGACAATATTATCTGGTACATGATTGTGGTAGTGATGGGTCTAAGTGCTGGTTATAAAAATTATTACACTCACAGTTTGCACTACAATGAAATAGAATAGAAAGACCTAACTATTGGAGACATTACAAGCTTTAGATAATTGTAACAAATTAACATTGATTAAAACAAAACGCTTGCTGTAGCGCCTGAACAACAGAAATTCTTATAACATTATTAAATATTTCATTCCTCTAAGAACTCGAATTACATTTACTATAAGTAACAGACAACATCACATGTATTTCTAATTGAATGCAAACACATTAACAATATTCTTATTGTATTCACTATTATAATCTTAGTACTTTCTTCCTACACTGGTGTATTCAGGTAAGACGAGAGATGTCAAGAAAATACACATTTTATTGTTGTGTAAAATACCCATTTTTAAGCATAAAATTCAACAATGTTGTGGCACTGGCAGCTGGAGACAGTATTATGATATCATCAAAAGACAAAAGTGTATTTTTTTTTAACTGAATAATCTTCTTCTTCTTCTCCTTCTCCTCCTTTTTCTTCTTCTTCTTCTTAATCTCCCATTCAGGTGGGGTCGCAGGTGCAAACTGCATCACACACGTGAACTTGGTTCTGTTTTATAGCCAGATGCCCTTCCTGATGCCAAACCTATGTAAAGGATGTACCGGTATTCACTATTGCAAGTTTCTGTGGTGGTTGGTAGGGTGGTGCAATGTGTGTGGGTACCGGTATGGAGTTGAGTGTTTTGGAACAAATTAACCAGATGTGATTAAAATCCCCAACCTGGCTGGGAACTGAACCCAGGATCCTCTGAACTCAGAGTCTTGATGTTGACTATTCAGTGAATATTCGGATATCTACTATTAACAACAGTTCACACAGCTTTCAGGAAAAAAAGAAAAAAGCATGTTATGGAATTTAGACTGTTGAAATCTTGTAACGAGTGGTAAGGCAGGCATAAATGATTTCAAATATCACAATATCAATAAGTGAGTTGTTATTTAGATGAGCAAATAATATATTTTAATTTTATCTTACAACAATGACAGCAACTACTACTGTAATAATAATGTTATTGCCTTAACATCCCACTAACTAGATTTTATGGTTTTTGGAGATGCCAAGGTACCAGAATTTAGTCCCACAGGAGTGCTTTTATGTGCCAGTAAATCTATCGACGCAAGCCTGATGTACTTGAGCACCTTCAAATACCACTGGACTGAGCCAGGACCGAATCTGCCAAGTTGGACTCAGAAGACCAGCGCCTCAACCATCTGAGCCACTCAGCCCGGCAACTACTATTACTGCTAATAATAATACTAGAGTTATTTCATAAGTCATTGGCAACTGCACTATATCTTTCAATAAAACAGCCTTTGAAGGCCAATGGGATGTGCATCTCAATGCTAGCAGCACCAAATTGGAGCTAACAACATGGGGCAATTGCTTTTTTTTTTTTTTCTTGCTATTGGCTTTACGTCGCATCAACACAGGTAGGTCTTATGGCGACGATGGGATAGGAAAGGGCTAGGACTGGGAAGGAAGCGGCTGTGTGGCCTTAAGTAAGGTACAGCCCCAGCATTTGCCTGGTGTGATAATGGGAAACAACGGAAAACCATCTTCAGGGCTGCTGACAGGGGGGGTTCGAACCCACTATCTCCTGAATACATACTAGAGCCAAATCACAAAATTTTTGCAAAATTCTACAAATTCAGCTCAAAACACAAAACCTTAAAATAATCGTGAAAATAATCCACAAATTCATCTATTCCTGCCGCTTTATGACAATGGAATTTATTTACCATCCCTTCCACTTTCTCAAGCGTAATTTCACCAGCATCATTTTCCTCCTCCCCATGAGCTTGTCTGTTTGCAACACCACCAGGAAGATCTCCTTTTATGTTGAGAAGATGCTTAAAATATTCCCTCCACCTCTCCAGAGATTCCCTGGAAACTATTATGAGTTCACCTGAATTACTCAAAACACTGTTCATTTCATTTCTCCCTCCCTTCCTAAGATTCTTTATTACTGTCCAGAAAGGTTTCCCTGCTGCTTGACTTAGCCTTTCCAGGTTCTTACCAAAACCTTCCCATGAAATGTTTTTGGATTCAACAACTATTTGTTTCGCTCTGTTTCTTTCATCTACGTACAAATCCCTGTCTGCCTCGGCCCTTGTTTGGAGCCATTTCTAATAAGCCCTCTTTTTACGTTTACAAGCTGCTCTCACTTCATCATTCCACCAAGAAGTTTGCCTTTTCCCATCTTTACACACAGTTGTTCCTAGGCATTCCCTTGCTGTTTCTAATACAGCATCCCTGTATGCCACCTATTCTCTTTCTATATCGTTAACCTGCTTACTGTCTGCTGTTCGAAACTTCTCACTAATCATATCCATATACTTCTGACTAATTTCCTCATCCTGGAGATTTTCTACCCTTATCTGTTTGCAGACAGATTTCACTTTCTCTATCCTAGGCCTAGAGATACTCAGTTCACTGCAGATCAGATAGTGGTCTGTATCATCGAAAAATCCCTAGAAAACTTGTACATTCCTAACATATTTCCTGAATTCAAAGTCTGTTAAGATATAGTCTATTATGGATCTGGTAGCCCTAGCCTCCCATGTGTAGCGGTGAATAGCCTTATGCTTGAAGAATGTATTCATAACTGCGAAACCCATACTTGCACAGAAGTCCAGCAAACGCTTCCCATTCCCATTAGCTTCCATATCTTTCCCATATTTATCAATCACCCTTTCGTATCCTTCAGTTCTATTCCCAACTCTTGCATTGAAATCGCCCATTAGCACTATCCTATCCTTGTTGTTGACCCTGACCACGATGTCACTCAATGCTTCATAAAACTTGTCAACTTCATCCTCATCTGCACCCTCACATGGTGAATACACTGAGACAATTCTTGTCCTAATTCCTCCAACTGACAAATCTACCCACATCATTCGCTCATTTACGTGCCTAACAGAAATTATTTTGCGTGCAATGGTATTCCTGATAAACAGCCCTACCCCATACCCTGCCCTTCCCTTTCTAACACCCCGTCAAGTACACTTTATAATCTCCTATCTCTTCCTCATTATCTCCCCTTACCTGAATATCACTTACTCCTAGCACATCCAGATGCATCCTCTTTGCTGACTCAGCAGTTCTACTTTCTTTCTTCCATAAGCCCCATTAATATTGATAGCTCCCCATCGAATTCCATTTAGTTCACCAAGTTGTTTCCAAGGAGTCACTCGCCTGTCAAATGGGAGTGGGACTCCATTACTCCCATAGGTCCGAGGCTTGCTTAAAGTGTTCTGAGCTCGGTAAATACATGAAGCAGAATGCTGCCCTACTTACACATAGCCCAAGTGAGGATCTCTCCTCTAACGGGTTATGGACCACCGGTGGATTGTATAGTCCTAGCCACCTGAGCACAAGGTGGGCCATGACTCAGAATATGTCCATTTCATAGCAGCTGGTATCCTGACTCTCAGGACCAGTTACTAGGCCACTCAGCCATTGCCCATGGTTCACAAACTAGGACGTGACTACAGTAACCCACACCGTGAACCATATATCAAAGACATTGTGGCAGAGCAAATCGTACCAATTTACCCTGTCATTAATGAGAATTTTATTATGAAGTATGACAATGTTGGTGTTGTCCAATGCATAGGTGAGTGTGTACATGTGAGCGAATGGTATTATATTAAATATAATATAGCCTGTTTAAGACTATTTTGTTCCTCACATCATTGACACCACAGTGTATATGGACTTCCCTACCTTTTTTGTATATTAGATGGTATAATTTCATTTTGGCTGTACACGCTGACTTCAGCCGTAATGTTGCAGCTTTCTTTTTTTTTTTTTTTTTTTTTTTTTTTGCTGTTGTATAACAATGTCAGATTATGACTGTTCTGTTAATTTAAATATGGAGAAAATAGATACATATTTCAACTCACTGCATAGCACTGGTTATGGCACATAAACACAGTTAGTGAATCAGCTGATATCCTACTTCAGGAAAACATAGGTTTACAGATATTTGGAAGCAAAGTTTTTTTTTTTTTTTTTTTTGCTAGGGGCTTTACGTCGCACCGACACAGATAGGTCTTATGGTGACGATGGGATAGGAAAGGCCTAGGAGTTGGAAGGAAGCGGCCGTGGCCTTAATTAAGGTACAGCCCCAGCATTTGCCTGGTGTGAAAATGGGAAACCACGGAAAACCATCTTCAGGGCTGCTGATAGTGGGATTCGAACCTACTATCTCCCGGATGCAAGCTCACAGCCACGCGCCTCTACGCCCGTGGCCAACTCGCCCGGTAGGAAGCAAAGTAGCAGGGAAGTTCTTGATATCTGTCTTATTGGAGTATTACGTCTCTTCTATCTATAGGAAATATATGAAGTAAATTGATATTATAGTGAGCTGTTTGTGTGTTCTGGATTGTCCATTGTCTGGGAAACTTTGGCCGTGTTGAGAGCTAGTAAAAACTAAGTTAGGGCACTACACACATTGCAGCTACAATCCTGCTTATCTTCAAAATGACTTTCAAAAGAATGCTACAATTTCAATTTGACAAGCCTCCAAAAAATAAATTATATCATGAACAATGCTTCAAGACAAAATTTAAAAAATTCACTTATGAAAATGTGCAGCAAAATATACAATTAGGTTTCTGATTGGCAGAGATCCTGCCTGTGAACAGGGATACTGTCCTGAAGAAACTTCCTCTCTATGATAACCATAATGGTAGTTCAGAAACATCATGGAGGGATTCCTTTACTGAACTACTAAAATCTGTGCACCTGGGAAAGAAGGTGAATTTTGAGGCTGTAAGGTAGAAGATTCAGTCTGAAACCTGGTAAGTGTGTTTCTGTGGAAAATATTCTTCCTAATGACCCAGAACCTCAAGCAACAGATGAAGACAAAATGGAAACTGAATCTTCGGATGTTTTTCAAGGAAACTGTAAAGTACAAGACTTTGTTCTTATTCACGTCTTGATCAAGAAGACAAAGATTGTATGTAGTGGAAATTTGAGAGCTGGAAACAACTGTTCATTTTAAGTGTTTATGGAAGAAGATAAGGAAATATCTCGTGTTCATGTTTCTGGTCATCAAGAATGTTTGTAGTGTGCAGAGAAATCAGATTGTCAGGAAACTGGAACTTAGTCATCCTGTAAGACGTGGAAGGTACTTTCAAAAATTTCTCTGAAAGTTCTGACATCTTTTGATTTGTTGTAGTCTTCTTTAAAATACTGTAACTTTTTTACTCAAATCAGATGGACAAAGTAACAACAAAAGCAAAACTGTACAAATGTAATAAGCCCTAAGATACTATAAATTTTATCTTGAGATCTTACATTTAAACAAAGAATTCTTTAATCAAAATTATTTTCATTATTCAAAATATGCTTTTCATGGTTTTAGTAAACATTCTACCAGTGTTGCCAACTTATATTTTCAAGATCCACTAAATACTACTAAAAATTTGCTAAAATTATGCCAAGAAATCTGATCTCAAATAATGAGCAATAATAATAATAAATAATACTAAAAATAAAAGTAAATGTCTGTACTCACCTGATCTGTGAGTTTCACTGGGATTAACCCCCTGCCTGCGAGCCGGCAATCTAAAACTTGTAGGCGTTTTACTGCAGGGTGCAAACTAGGTGAATCCCCTACCTCAAGGCCACACACAGAACAGGCCAGTTCATTAAACGTTCTTCCTTCATAGCATAAATATAAATGCTACTCTCTCACAGTTTCATTGTCTGTCGTCATTCGTCAACTAAGAGATAAGTAACCTTTCCCGATGCATTACAAATTTATGATACCATGATCTCATAACATCAAATCCAAATAACATGTTTTCCTCATGTGACTGCTAGCTCCTGATAATAAATACGGAATAGCTCGGAGACAGACTGGAGTACAAATTTAGAAAAATGTAGAATGGATAAAACACTAAATTCCACTATAACAAATCTAGAATTCCACCAAGAAAACCACTGTCCGCTAACTGATATATTTCTCCGCCGACAGTCTTCCAATTCCGCCAAATTTAGCGGAAAATCCGCTAAGTTGGCAACACTGCATACTACACATCAAAAATGAACACTGAATAAAGCTTCCATCAATATTTCAAGTGGATAAAGTAATGATGAGATCAAGCAACTTCGTCTTTGCATCTGTTCTTTCATTGGCTGAAGTTGCCCTGTTTCCCAGTTAACATAGGACACATTTCAAATTTGAAAATAATGTATCAGTTGTGAGATACAGATTATATATTTGTTAGCATATTGTTCAACAGATTTCTAAAAATCTATTTGGATAAATTCACTGATATTTCTATTGTTATCACACAAAAAATTCACAGAAAAGATGTTAAAAATGGCTGAAGATAGCCAGTTCTACAGTAACTACTGCAATTCCTTTTCTGAGTCACACTGATGAAATACATAATATGGTCAAGTCAAACATACTTTTAATGCATACCAGATCTTAAATACTGTTAGCTCTTTATCCAAATATTAGATGCTATCTTAGTTTCTCTTCCAGTCATTAGTTAAAGGGGAGGAAAAATGGATTATTGTGTCACAGTGAACAGGTGAAGTAGAAATACTGAGGAAAAAAAAGAAAAAATCTGTGTTCCCATTTCCAACCCTTCTAAATAGTCTTCAAGTCCACTGTCCTTCATTTCCTTCCCCTTATTTATGGTCAGCCACAAATTTTGGACTTACAAAATAATTTATTTTAAATATGATCTCAACCATGTTTCAAACATAAACCTCAATTCTTATCCTCAACAAATCTAGTGATTGTGATTCTACCTTAAAGGAATACTCAACTATCCAAAGAAATTTTAAGTTAAGTGCATCTGTATAACTACTGGTCTTGATGATCTGATATAAAACTATAATTTCATATTACTTTGTAGTAAAATTTCAGAACTTTCAAGATTAGCCAGCAGTTTTCATTAAGAGATGTACAACTACTATAACCACTATATATTTTTACCACTAGATGCTTCAGGTTACCTGAATATAACAGTTGTATTTTGAAGATATAAGTTTCACCATTATCTGGCTACAACAAAACTAGGCCCTAATAAATATAGTCATGTGTTTCATCTTACCCTGAAAGGACCACCAGTTTTGTAGTCTTGGCTTTGAAAAAAAAAAAAAAACAATTTCTTATGTTTCTGTACTTATTAAATATACGGCATTGAGGACAATGATGTAAGGGAACTTAAGAAGAAGCTATTTTGCTACGCAATTTGACATTTTCCATTACGGAAAATCAGTAGATAATATTTCATCAGTAGTGTAACATGTTTTATCTCATCCTATTTTTACAGAAATTTGGAAGATAATCTGTCATGTTATATATACAGCATATAACCAATTTTGCATTACTAGAGTTGCAGTGTTTTTACAGTGATTCTGCAGTATGGGTAGACAAAATTAATGAGAAGATTTAGTAATAATAGAGTGTGATTTTATTTCACCTGACTCAAAAACATGTACAGTATCTGCTTAATAATAATAATAAGAAATTTTATATACATGATTTACTGAATGAAGTCAGGGAAAAATAGTAGAATTTTATTGTTCACTGTAAATGGATAATTGTCATCAAAGCATTTACATTTAGTTATCTTTTAATAATAACATCAACATTTCTCTTGGATGGCATCAATTGGAAAGACACCAGTTACAATTTTACAATAATCCTTTGTTTAGAACAATGTGTCATTTTGATACAAAAGAAATACTGTCAAATGTCTATGTTCGCCTTTATATTTCCTGCTAGGAGCTGTCAGGTAGACTTCTACAGGAACTGATTTTATTTAACATTACTGGATTGAGCATTAATGGGAAAGAGATGTGTCATCAGAAGCTAGATAGGCTACCTTTAGACAACAAGACACACAAAAAATTAAAATAGAGAAAGAGAGGGAGGGAGAGAGAGAAATGCATTTATTTCTGCTTCCCTCATTTGATGGCTGCCAAAAAGAAAAGGCTTACATGAAAAGTTAATTTATAACTAAGGGTTGTTCAGCTATAGTGCTCAAAACAAACTGTTATTATAGGATCAGAGCTCTCTAAGTGGTTGAATGGGTGGCTAAATTTCTAGAAAATAGAATTCAGAGAATTAGAGTATATGAAGTTTTATCTGATCCTGAAATGATTAAGGGAGGGGGAGGGGGGCACAGGGCAGTATTATTGGATCTTATATTTTCTCAGAGATATAAATGATATGAGTAAAGAACTGGAATAACTGTTTAGGTTATTTGCAGATGATGTATAGAGTAGTAAGCGACTACAAAAGGACCTCAACAATGTTGTGAAATGGACAGAAGACGATATGAAAAATGGGATGACGAGTCAAGTTGTAAGTCTTACCAAGAGGAAAAATCCTTTCAGTTTTAATTACTGTGCTGATGAGGTGATAGTACCTCATGGGGGTCGACAATATGATTTCTATTTCTTCTAGGAAACAGTGGCTATAGACTTAAAATGTCATATTCTTTCTAAATGACTGAATTGCTAGTTTGAATTAAGTTCAATGGTCCATTTCAATAATGAGTTTTGATGTTAAGTAAGGAAAGTAAAGTGATAGTCAGATTATTGTCGTGATTATGTTTCTTCATTTTTAGTGATGTAAGTTGAAGCTTCTCCTTTAACCCACGCAGCCAAGTAGGATTGCCAGATGTATGCTTTTACCCAGAATAATATGTTTTATCTCATTTTATTCTGTGCACTGTGCTCACTTCAGATTGTATGCTAAATGTTCTGTTTTTCGAAAAGAAAAAAACATTTATATTTTAAAATCTCACACTTTAGACCATCCATTTGTTAAAAAGTGTGCAGTTTTGATCAAAGAATATAAAATATTCTGTTCTGTTTGGTTCGGAACAAGGATTGCTCATCACTATCAGTTCCAATCACAATCCACTGAGAATAGCATCACTAATAGTGTTCCCATTTTAGTTTGAATTATGTGGGGTCTTTTTTGTTTTTTTGCTAGTAGTTTAATGCTGCACTAACACTAACACATTGAAGGTTTTTGGTGACAAGGACGGAAAAGGGCTAGAATTGGGAAGGTAGCAGCCATGGCCTTAATTAAGGTGCAGACCCAGCATTTATCTGGTGTGAAAGTAGACCATCTTCAGGGTTGCTGATGGTGGGATTTGAACCCACCATCTCCCGAATGCAAGCTCACGGCTACATGCCCCTAACAATGCAGCTAACTCATTCAATGTAATACATGTTAAATATTAGTTTGTTATTGTCATAAATACTTACTCTGGTATATCATTAATTATTAGTTCATGTATCGCTGGTCTCTTCTTTCATTCTTTTAATAGCTGCGTTTTTCTGTTTTCATGCTATGAAGCAAAGAAATCAGTGTTCCTTATATGCTATCTGCAAATCTGGTATCTCTACATCCAAGATGTCTACACATCATCAAGGCATTCATATTGAACTACTGTAATGCTCTATGTTCTTCATATCATAATATCTACTGACAAAATCAAAAGTTCACCAAACTGCTGCCACATACAGGAGCTGTTAATTCCCGAAATGCTGGCTTTGTTTTTGTACAACTTAAATATATGTATCAATCAGCTGAAGGTAGGTTTTTAACAGCATGTTGGACTTAACACTTCGGCTATTAATTGTCTTGATCTTTTCAAACTCCATAAACATTTTTCTCATTGCCAGTACCCTAAAGAGTGTGACTGATCTAATAAGGCAAAATATTATTAAACCTCAGGACTAAAAATAGACATTATCTCCTGACCTAACTGTAGCCTGAAGTCAGGTTAAATAGATTTCTGCATTCCCCTTTATTATTACTATTACAGGAGTTATGTTATATCTTGTTACTTGCCTGTCAGCTCGAATCATCTCCTCCACCCAGTCTCAAATTGATATATTTTGTACCCCTAGACCCAAGAAAATTTTGTGCTCTCATTTATTTGCCCACTTCTTCAGATGTGTATTCAGCAAACAAAATATAAAAAGCTGATACATATTAAAACATTGTAAGGCTTTTGGAAAACAAAAAAGAAAGACAGAAATTATTAAAGCTACTAAATATTACAAAAATAGGACTCTCCAACAAAACAGAATTCCACTGGGCAAACGATTTTTCTCTTGCTTCGTGATTACTACTGAACGCAGCAAAGCTGCGCCCGATTTCACCACCTGGCCTGCTGTTAATCGCACGGTCCGGCGTACACAAAAACTCCTTTCAATATTACTCTTCATAAATTTGGTACCACACTGTACAGTTACAGTTGTTGTAGTTTCTGATAACCATGACTGAGTGCTTCAAAATAGGCCCAAGTTTCCTGCTGTACGTTTATCCTGGGCTGAGAAAGAGTTGCTTTAGAAAAATGATTTTAAAAAATTTCAGGGTGGTTGAAATAAATTGTAACTTGAGTATTACACTAAAAATACATGTGGTTATAACATATAAAAATTTCATTACCATCAGACAAGTAGTTTCCCATATATATATATATATTCCTAAGTGAGCACTTCCTAGAGAAGAAGCCAAAAACCTGGGCAATATTTATTACAACCACAAATAAAAATATTTAATGAATGTCGAAAACAATATATATATTGGTATAACTCGCATTTCAATAAGCCTATTGGTTCGTTTGTAATTAAAGCCTAAACTCGAGTGTCCATAATAAAAAATCCGACAGTAGTGAACACACCAATCACATTTTCAAAATCCAGCTTCAGATTAAGGTAATTTTCTATAGATAGTATAGCCACATGATCCAAATACTCCTGGGTTTGAGATGTAAAATAATACTTAATTCTTCCCAGAACAGGAAGCAATTGTTAAGCAGAGCAGTTTGTTGTTGGCTTACATACTAAAACATATCTCAAGTGCAATGCTAATGTTTGGATAAAAGTAAAAAAGATTTATGCGTCTCAACATAACCGGAATTCAAAGGACTCCTCTAAATCCTCTGAATACTTCTGCAGCTCTCTTGTATAAAATTGTAGATTTTATTAGGCTCCATTTTGGTGAATATAATAAAAGTTAGAACCTGTCAAAAAGTTATCTGATGACAATTAACGTGCCTCGTAAGCTCTGCAATTAATTCTTCCAATATTTTTTCAATAAAATTCCCCTTCCTTCCCTTTAAATTTACATCTTGCTTCAGAAGCTACTTTCCCTTCTTCTCCACACTTTAGTTGACTCAATCCCAACTTATTCTTTTTAATTTGTCATCCCTGGGCTTGAGCCCATGCAGCCCACATGGCCCATTTTACTGACCTACCTGAGTTCATCTCATAGCTGTCTATAATGGTGAATTTTCTGATAAAAATAAGATGATTTGTTACATGCCTCTTAAAATTGACTCTAATTGAGAATTCTTACTGGATTGATGCTGTAACTAATGATTATGAATATCTTGGTATATGATATAAAATATATCTAATTCATCCTAACAAGAAACTTTTAAATTCAATATAAAATCCAAATTTTAAGACAAAGATTACAATTGTATAAAGTTATTGATGTCCTTCCAGTTGATGATTTTTACTATTTGAGACATGGGTACTTATTGAAAATATATGAAATGTTATTTGAAACAAATAGGCTGGTATTTTAAATATTATGTTTGTAAAATTTTGTATACTGTACTTGCAAAAATTTAATTTTAAAAAATGAAAATATTATATCAAAAATTGAAAGATACATTTAAAATTAATTTCACACTACAGAGAGTATAAACAAACTTAATAAAAATTCCTGGGTCAGTTTTCCTGTAGAACAATCATTTTCAGACATATCGCAAAAATCATATCATACTCATTACAAAAAAGAATTCTTCAGAAAGAAAATCTTGTATTTTATGTGCTTGATATGAATAATTAATTTCTGAGTATTGAAATTGAACAATCATTCCGATACAAAAATTGAGCAATAAACAACAGAAAAGTATATTGTGTTAATGTAACATTTCACTGAAAAATAAAGTATCTGTATTTTATTATGCCTTCCTTTTGTAAAGTTTTTGTTTACCATAATATGTTCCTTTCCTCATATATATATCACATTTCAAAGAGCTTGTCTTTAAATCATGATCGGAACGGGGAGCAAACACATACATACATACAAACATACATACCATAGAGTTGGAAAGTAAATAAGTAAAAGTAATCAAACTACAGTACTTTCTAGCTAAGTTTCACAGCAAAATGCTATTAAAAAATATGATAGTTGGTTACGGTGCTGTAGAACAAAGTCTTACTTAGAATTCCATTTAGAAATTAAAGTTAAATAGAAGTTTTTAAGTAAGCCAACAGTTTCATCAGAAAAATCAAGGATACATAGCGAATATTTTCATCTGCGCCCAGACACAATGTAAAATCGTTTAACAGTTCGTAATAAACAGAGACACATGGTAGCCCTACTCTGACCTCTATCTTGTAAATGATAAATATACTAGTATCCAGACTTTACGTAGCTTTCACTCCTATAGAGTATGGACAGAATGAGTAGTGAATAATGTTGCAACAGATTAATCAGAGAACTAACTTGCAAAATACAGTAGCCTACCTATACTACAGCAGAGAACAGAGTGTATCAGCTTTGCTGCATCTTGATTCTCTTCTCCACTATATGGTCATCACTGGAGACGGTAGCGGCGATTGGGAATTAAAAGTGGGGGGCACAAAAATGTATGGACAGCAAAAAGACCAGGGGTCGAAGAGATATTGCGGGGGTGGGAGGGTGTAGACATAAAAAATGCTATGAAATGGTTTCTGATGCTGTCAGAGCAAATTTCGATAGAGACGTAAACGTTGACAGTTTACCAACTTAGATACAGTCATAATCGTAATATACAATAAAACTTCCAGCAAAGGAACAATAGTTATGCATGCATTATAATTAATTAGAAGTGCGGCGTGATTATACAATTAAAATGTACCATATTTACGCGAATAATCCCCCCACCAAATAATCCCCGCACCCTAACTTTAGGTGGGCTTATTTTGAAAAAAAGAAATGCCAACTTTGACGCAAAAAAACGCATCCCAATTTCGTGCCTCAATTTTTTTTTTAAATGTGAGGGTATTTACGCGAATAATACCCGCCACCGAATAATCCCGCACCCTAAATTTAGGAAGGCTGATTTTGAAAAAAATGCCAACATTTACGCAAATAAAACCCATGCCCCAAATTTTTTAAAAAAATGTGCGGGTATTATTCGCGTAAATACAATAATTTAGTATTTGTCTAGGCCTACACACTAACAAGGTAAAAGACACTAGACAGAGCTACACAGATACACTGAGCGAGATTGCCAGACTGACAAATGCACGCGGCAAGCAGGTGACCTTGTCAAAAATATACCCCTGCTACCCTTTGTTGCAAAACATGCTACACATTGCTCCGTGTGTCTCCTCTATTTGCTGTGGCGATGTAGAATTTGGTTAGCCTCGACGAACAAGATTTTGCATTTTGTGCATGGTTCCACTAAGTATTTTTCTTAATAACTGAATAAATTAAAGGAAAGAATTAGCTGAAAAGACAACAGGGTTTATACAAATTGTTTTTTTAAAATAATTCCCAGTTTCAGGCAGCTAAAATGGAATAAACATTTTTTTCTCCACAAAGTGCGGGGGGGAGCAGCTTTCCCCTTTCCCCCCCAATCGCCGCTACTAACTGGAGAGCACTGATTTCAAACAGGCCTATTTGAAATAACTATTTTTTATCAATTTGGAGCGGCTTGTCTGGCTAGGGTATGGTTCATGCTTACAGTAACTTTTTAAAGACTGATATTCAAACTAAGAGTAGATAGACTTACCTATTTCTTGTCTAGCAAGGGTTAACCACTATGGGATGGAGTAGACCGTAGTGGATTGTACAGCCAGTGACTCAGTGCTGAGTGAGATTAATCAAATTTCCAGAAACCCTAGTAGATTTACAATTTTACCAATTTCACACATTCATCTGGAGTATGGTACATTTTGAGTACAAAATACTGACTGTAATTTTGGGGAAGCTAATAGTTTCATAGATTCAGCCAAATTTGTTTTACACCCATATTTTGTACAATAACACAAATGGTGGGAAAATGTAGGTGTACTGGTATCATGGCCAGGTAAATAACCTGAGTTTCTAAAGAGGCGAGTGGCTTCAAGTGGAGCAGCTATTTTAGGTGGGTGCTTGACCCCAGTGGAGGAAATGTAGCATCTGATCTCCAGGTCTGGGGCAGCTGCAGAAGGCTCTAGGTTAGGGGTGGCCTCTTTGAAATCTTACCGTTTGGCTTTTGAGAGCAGTGAGCCCACTGTAATAATAACCTATATGAAGCTTCAAAGATGATCAGGACAAGGAGAGGGTGAAACGAAGACCAACAATCCACTGCCCAATTCATGAGCTTCCTGGATAGGGTAATGGAATAAGAGGAAGAAGAAGAAGAAGGAGAAGAAGAAGATGTGGATCAGTGGAAGAGTGTTGGCTTCCTGATCCAAGAGTAGGAAAAAATGTACCATCTGCTCAGTGGCGATTATTCCATTTAGGATGTAAGGATCATCCTACACTTCATAAGTTTTTGACATAAATGTTTATTAGCATTCATTGTTACAATTAAAAAAGGAAATGACCTACCAGCCTTAATGAAAAGCACTTAAGGAAGAGAGTTAGCAGTAATATTCTGAGCCATCTGGTGACTGAAAGGATGAGGTTGCCTCTTCATCAGCTATGACATGTAAAAAGCTGTCAGTGCAGGTAGGAAAGAAGGAGAGAAAAGTGGGGGGAGGGGCAGAGCTGGAACATGCCAGCAGTGAGGTTGTGACTGCACATCTGATAGTCTATTTTTCCCTAATTTGTACAGGAGTGAGCTGCTTCTTTCCTTCCTGGCCTTTTCCCCTATTTATTGTGGTGAGAAAGTAGAGTGAATTTAGCTCAGTTTTATGACAGGATGCCCTTCCTGACACCAACCCTAATTTGGAGGGATATATTCACTATTGCATGTTTCTGTGCTGGTTAAGACTAAGAGTGTGGTATTTAGCATACATATGAAGAGAAATGTATTAAGATGAACGCAAGCACCCAGTCCCTCAACCAGAGGAATTAACCATGCACAGATAAAATCCTTAGCCCAACTGAGAATCGAACCCAGGGCCTCTGAACCAAAGACCAGTACACTGACCATTCAGCAAAGGAGCCGGACTTTGTAAGGGAGTATGCATCAAGGAAAATTCATCTATTTCATTCAGGTTTGTGTAATAAAAATGGCTTGTAAAGGAAGTACATCAAAATGTGGGGAAAATCTGGTAAATAAACCTTGTGACTGTGAAATTGAAGCATTAATGAAAAACAAACCTTCTAGTTGTTGAGCTACCAAAAGGAAAAGAACCAATTTCTTACAGATGACCTACAATACACCATCGTTACCCAATCTCATCCAGTTCCGAAAAACAGGCGGCAAAGCAGTAAACCGTTTTTGTTTCGTTTCTGTATATACGGAAAATACCGGTGTTACGTGCATGTAGACATTTAAATATGTCAGAAAGTGTCAACAAAAAAGGAACACAATGTTGCTTCACTTTCATTTAAAGACTCTGAAAAGTATATTTCATTTTTGGGTATGTATTATAAGTCTAGCTTAGAATTACTATATCAAAACAGTGAACATCTGGGACATGTAAAAATATTTTTGAGAAAGATGTGAGTAAATGAAATTTATTGGTATCCTGGCAACTAAAGATAATTTAAATCTTCAAAAATAATAACCTTTCAGATTAGATTTACCAATTTAATAATAATAATAATAATAATAATAATAATAATAATAATAATAATAATAATAATAATAATAATTCAGGTTTGTGTAATAAAAATGGCTTGTAATGGAAGTACATCAAAATGTGGGGAAAATCTGGTAAATAAACCTTGTGACTGTGAAATTGAAGCATTCCTGAAAAACAAACCTTCTAGTTTGTCAAGCTACCAAAAGAGAAAGAACTAATTTTTTTTTCTTCTTCTTCTTCTTCTTCTTCTTCTTATTATTATTATTATTATTATTATTATTATTATTATTATTATTATTATTATTATTATTATTATTATTATTATTGACCTAGGAGTTAAGTTTCCATGTTGGTTTAAATATGGTTAAGAGTGTGGTATTTAGCATACATATGAAGAGAAATGTATTAAGATGAACGCAAGCACCCAGTCCCTCAACCAGAGGAATTAACCATACACAGATAAAATCTTTAGCCCAACTGAGAATCGAACCCGGGGCCTCTGAACTGTCAATCACCTCTTGTTATGTTATCTATGTTCTACTAACTGAACTACCATATTGCAGAAGTTTTATCTGTAGGGACCAGATGTCTCTTGTGTCTATTTACTAGCAATGCCTAGTATTCAAAACCTATATCATCGAGAATGTTTCTATTTTGAGGTTGGATACTTAATCTGCCTTCAATTGTTTTGTTGTTACCATCCCTATGATTAAATTGTATATAAGTAGTAAGCTTTTCTGAGACTAATGTCTTGCAGCAGGAGATCATTGAGTGTGCTACATGAAGGAGTGATCCCCTGGGAGGAGATACTGGAGGTGGGGAGAATGGCAGGCCAGCAGTTTTAACAAGTGGCAGAATATTAAACGCTACAACTCTCTGCATGTGAAAATAGGGCTATGCACCCCTTTAGCATGTAACTGCCTGGCTCTGGCTTCTTAAATTTTAATGTAGGAATTTTTCTTTTCTAACTTAAATTAAACATAGGTTTCTATTGCCAATCCTTGGACGCTGAAATATTTTTCCCTAATCCAAACTTATTCAAATGTAAGGAAGCACAATTGGTTACCCTTGTTTCCCTTCTTCCCTTTTTGTTGTTGGTGACTATTTTTTTTTTTTAACCATCTAAATTTATTTTCTTCCCTTCAGCCTTTATATTTTCCACACTTAGTCATCTTGTATCATGGCTTAGGCTCTGTATCAGCAGGCCTTATGCCCAGTTTGGTGTTTTGTGGTTTAAATTGAACTTAAACTTTGGAGTGCCTGATTTTTGCCTCCATTCTCATTTTATTCTTGGCCTTTAAAGTTCCTTTTTGTTTTTCTCTCTCCTTTTTATTGTCATGTAATGTAGGTCTTCTGCCCGTGTTTACTATGGATCTTTCGATCCTTTTGTGTCTGGTTCCACTAACAAAGAGGGTACTGAAAGCAGTAATTAATTCTATGGGTAAAATGCCCCTTCTACTTCAAGAGTCAGTAGTGTCAGACAATTGTGTTTAATGTACAATGTAGGCCTACTTTACTGGCTCGATGGTGGGTGTTTGTAAAATCAATTGTAATCTGAACACTTGGGTTCGAGACATGTCTGATGTAATGTTATTGCAGAAGCTACGGCTTCTTTCACACTTTGGTATTGACTATACTTATTAAATCCTGTATAGTCCAGCCTCGTTCTAAAAATGTAAAAGACCTGATGGGTCAGGAAACTTTGACTGTGTCATGGCAGTTTTCCTCCCCTAAAACTTGTAATGTTTTTGATTTTTTGTGCTCGCCTATTATAAAAACTCTTTGAGCTTACAAGCTCCCTGTTTATAACTTTTTGGGTTTTTCAACTCTTTGTAATTCTAGTGTGGTTGATGTCTTAAAGGTTCTCATACAGAAAAAGAAAGAAAAATAAAAATTTTCCCAAATTTTGCTAGCTATACTTTAACTCTGGTTTATGCTTTGTCCAGCCATTCACCTCTCATGCTTCTTTCCCTCTGCAAAACACGGAAATAACTGTAATAATAATAATAATAATAATAATAATAATAATAATAATAATAATAATAATAATAATAATAATAATAATAATAATAATAATAATAATAATAATAATAATAATTTTTTAACGAGGGATTGTGGAAAATCTTCAAAAGACACTTGTGAAGGGTCCACACTCCACAAGTGTGTGTGATTCTTATCCACTAAAAACCACACACCCTTTTCCCACGACGTGTGTCATCACCCCGGAACCGCTCTCGCATTACTTCAGGGTGATATCGTGCTTTGTCTTTCAGACGTCTTCTTTCTTCATTTCTCCTTTACGAACGTTTGTATGCTTCCAAATCCTTCTTCTTCGGACGAAGCACGTCCTCCACATGCACTGCCACGCGATCCCAGGATTCCTGGTTTCACAGCATCACCAAAATAATATTATCTGTTGTCAATTCTCCTAGTTCAGTTTCCACACATCTTCTCTGAATCGTCCAATGGCCACATACAAAAAAGGTGTGAAATACATCGTCAATGTCATCACAGTATATGCATGCTGCGTCACTCGCTCTGCCCACTTTATGCAGGAATTTCCAGAAATATCCATGTCCTGTTAGAAGCTGCGTAAGGTACGGTGGTAATTTACTTCTCCATGGGCCCTTTCAACCCAGATATCCAAGCGTGGTATCAGTCGCTTTGTCCATTTGCCTCAAGGGTCACTTTCTCATCTGAGTTGCCATCGCCTCATCCATTGACTGAAGGCACGCTTCTTTGCACATTTCTTTCCCAGCTCTCCTTGGGTACGCCAGATTTCATGTCGCTCCAATGCAAGTAGGTCTATTGGGGCTATTGCTGCCACCGTGAGGATTGCAGGTTCGGAAACTGTGCGGTATGCACATGCAATACGTAAAAGCCGCTCTCCATTTTATGGCAGCTATCCTTCTGCGATACCAAGCAAATCTCAAGGATTCAGCCCAGATTTCAGAGCCATATAGGAGCACTGACTGAACCGTACACATGAGAAGACATCGTTTACTGGATTTCGGACCTTTAATATTTCCCATTAGTCTGCTAAGTGCAGTCATGTATTTTACTGCCTTGTCTGTCGCTCTCTGAATATGATTCCAGAATGTGAGCTTGGAGTCAAGTGTCACTCCTAGATATTTTGTGCTCGCAGATGTTTCAATCACTAACTCTCCAACAGTCATTGGTACAAGAGTTTCGATCCTTTTCCTCGTCAGAAGAACTATCTCCATTTTGTGTTCGGCTAATAATAATAATAATAATAATAATAATAATAATAATAATAATAATAATAATAATAATAATAATAATAATAATATGAATAAAACGCAATACATGGACTCCAAGTGCACACACCTAACATCACTAGCGACCAAATATGGCAACATTTTACAAGTCAAACAATTCCAGTACTTGGGTGAAATTATTGGTAATTCAGGCAATGAAAAAGCAGCCAACAAAATGCGCGCAGAAAAACTATGTAAAGCATACCTAATCACCTGGAACTTCTACAATAAGAAATCAATATCCACAAAAGCCAAACTCAACACTACCACACTGTTGTCCTTCCTGAGGCACTCTACGCAACTGAGACATCATCACTCACCATTAACATCAAGGACATTGAGAAAATTGAACGACAGGTACTGAGGAAGATATTCGGGCCCAAGTTTCAAGAGGGTATATGGATGCGGAAAAGCTCGGAAGAACTCTATGCATTAACTGAGTGATTCACTTCAGTCGCACGCAAACAGCATATGAAATTTTATGGACATTTAGCACGAATGGATGACTCACGACTGACTAAGAAAATATTTCTTATTATCAATCGAAACTGACAAACCAAAGTTCGCTGGCCAGTGGATACACAAAGGGACCTCTCAGAAGTCGACGTTGATCCAATGGCAACCACAAGGAATACATACAGACAAGAGATCAACACCCATAAATTTGCACCCAAGAATTCATATGAGAAAAACTTGAAACTCAAAAACTCATGGACACAAGAAAGACGGCAAGGCCATAGTTAAAGGATGAGGAAGTTCTGGGAAGATAAGAAGAACAAGAAGATGAAGAATATCAGTGCTATTTAATGGTACCATGTGCTCCTTAGGGTGCTAAATGAATTAATAATAATAATAATAATAATAATAATAATAATAATAATAATAATAATAATAATAATAATAATAATAATAATAATAATGGTACCATAATTCAATATTATGCAAGTAATAAAAGTGATAATAATGATCTAGACAGCTTCCTTATCAAACTCAGTGGAATACAGAAAGATAGGCTACTCTGCCGGCTATGTGATGGTCGCTTCATATCATAGTTTATAGGTCATGAATCCAATATGATCATCCATGACTAGTGTTCAGCAACAGCCTGCTTGAACTAAAAATAAAATTATGCTTTTTGAAGTGGCATTTATTTAATATTCTGTACAAGCCATGTTCATGTTGTTTTATCTGTTAATACTTGTGGCCGACATCCATGACTTCACTGAAACAAAGAAAAAATGTAAAATTATATATAGCAGATTTTCAGTCATGGACACTACCACAAAACAACATGTCTTGTTTATATGGGTTCAGTAGTGTGATTATTTTTAAAATCAGACAAGTGTAGGATGAGAAATAGCAATAAGTAAAACATACTATGATGATGTGATAAGAGTCATAAAGTGCCAAACAAATCTGTTATTCCTTGTTTTATGCAGGCATATAATACATCAACACCATTACGCACTGGATACCATGCAAGTTTTAATGATATAAGAAAGTAACTATCAGCAAGAAGAAATAAGAACACAACTCATAAAATACGTAAGCAAAACATATTTCATTTGACATTCTACCACCAGAATTCATATTTGTGGATACATTCAATAGTAAAACAAAATGAGTCATGTGTTGTCTATGGAACAATTTTACACTCTTCAGAATTACAGTAGTAGCAAAAGCTACCTTGAATAAGTACATAACTGTGCTGTCGAATACACTTCACCGTTAGCAGTTCTTTTTTTTTGATAGGATCTGAAAATAAGGAGGAAAGAAAAACAACAATTTGTTGCTTCTAGCCTCACATTATGTACTCCATGTCTACAAATTACAGAGAGTACCACCAAAATTAGATGAACAAAATATAGCAATGGTGCAATGCAAAATGTTCGCATATGAAATTCATACACCAGTTTTTTCAAGCTTCTAGCGACTTTCAGAGAGGCATTTTACTGTAAGTTAAATGTCATATACTGTACACGCATCATCAGCAATGGTGGGTTGATGTAAAGTAACGAAGGATCACTTGCCTCCTTCCTCTTTTAGTGGGGTGTATCCGAGTTGCACTTATGAATTCTGTAGGATGGGTTATTCCAATGAGAAGTAGCCCAGGGCAGTTTCTGTCACTCTCCCTGCCCCTAATTGGGTCACAGGCCTATTGCACTCATCGTATTATAACTGAAATTTTCGACTTAAACTTTAACAGTGGTATGCTTGGCTGTTTGAAAACTCTATATTTAGAACAGTATGTAAATGTTCTTTCCCTAAAAATTGTGGCTCTCTCACAAAGACTTTAATTATGATGCAGTAGAAAACTGAATGATATCATTCTCTTCACTGTTTACAAGGTTGGATCTTATGTCTATAATGACCAGAGAGTCGTGAACTTAACTTACATTTCTAAGTAGAGGTGAAAAGTTTCTGCATTTCTCGGCTGGAATGTTTCATTTAATTCTGCGTACATCAGTACTTGAAAAATGACTCGTAATAAGTTTGGGAACTGCCATTAAAAGAAGAAGTTCGCAGATTTTGTTCCATACTTTTCTCTTTATACCATTAGAAATAAATTATCTGTGGATTGCGGTACTTGGATCATGATTATGAGACCCACATAACACAAAGTTATTCTCGCCGCTCATAAATAAATGTGCTGAACCAGTCTCATTCATTACCTCCATTTTTCAGTGAATGAATGAATGAAATCACTCATGACTGATCTGCATTTAAAGATGTTGCCGAGGTGGTGGATTCCCTATCAGTTGTTTACTTAGACTTTTCTTAAATGACTTCAAAGAACTTGAACATTGAACATTTCTCTTAATAAATGTATTCCATTTCCTAATTTCTCTTCCTATAAATGAATATTTGCCCCAATTTGCCTCCTTAATTCTAACTTTATCATCATTTTATGAACTTTGCTACTTAAAAAGCTCCATTTAAGCTTACTTGTCTGCTAATGCCATTCCACACAAACTCTCACTGACAGCTTGAAACATACCGCTTAGTCGAGCAGCTCGTCTCCTTACTCTTATGTTTGTAGTATAATATAGTAATATATGCTAAATAGTATTATTAGATAAACAGGCCTATGGTTTTCATATTTGTATTATTTTAAAATAAGAACGAAATGAAGATACTGTATTCTTGTATAATTAAGAGGAGGTTTAGGTTGAAACTTTCTCAGTACATATTATCAAGTGTCCTATTTTCACCTTTAGAAAAATATGGTCCCATTACCATACATTAGTGAGTGCAGGAAATCTTGCAAGGAATAACCTGATGAGTGAAATTGACCTGTTTACTGTTTAGTGGTGGACAACTTCCGTAACTAGCCTGGCTCTAGTGCTTTTGAAGGGCTACAGGGGTCGAATTGTTGGCAGACAGGAGGCACACATGCTTCTAGAAGAAACTGCACATGAAATACCATGCAAACTGCCTACACTTTGAGGACAGATAGAATGCATTTTTTAAATTTTCCTTTGTGGTGGTTTAAAAAATATTGTTTATTATTTGATTACAGTTAAATTCAATATTCTCCGTTTGAAAATATTTGAGATATGTCTTATGCAAGATTCAAATTTATATCTATTGTAAATATGTTACATACTTCATTTCTTTTGTTTGAATAATTGAAGCTCCTACACAGTCCTACTTTCATACAACTTAAGAACTATAAAATATATTTAAGTTTATAGATTTGAAATTTATTCTGCATTATTTAAAAGGAATTGTACTAGTTGGTCTTTAATGATAACCCAATCTCTAAAACGTAAACCTCTGAATAACTTGTCTGCCACTGAGCATGAAGCATCAACATAAGATACATCAACACAGCTCTTTAACCTTTGAACCCACACATTGGGAAGCACTGGCCAAACTCTTGTTTTATTGACATCAACCTACCATTGCTGACGATATTAATTAATTTTGTGTGGCTATTTCTAGCCGAGTGCAGCCCTTGTAAGGCAGACCCTCCGATGAGGGTGGGCGGCATCTGCCATGTGAAGGTAACTGCGTGTTATTGTGGTGGAGGATAGTGTTATGTGAGGTGTGTAAGTTGCAGGGATGTTGGAGACAGCACGAACTCCCAGCCCCCGGGCCAATGGAATTAACCAATGAAGATTAAAATCCCCGACCCGGCCGGGAATCAAACCCGGGCCCTCTGAACCGAAGGCCAGTAGGCTGACCATTCAGCCAACGAGTTGGACATTGCTGACAATGATTGTACCTCATATGATTTGTAGTTCAAATACTCTTCTCATTCAAAAGAAAAAGCAAAGTGAACTAGTGAGAAGCCTCATGTTATTTATTTGTACATACTCATGATTTATTAGCGCTAACAGATACCTACATCTTTTATTACAACTTCCATGTCATACAATGCATAATGTTGTATTCATGGACATGAATTAAACACTGAGAAAGCGTATGTACTTGTGACAGTAATAAGAAAATTGATTTGTTTGGCACGTCGTGGTTCACACATCACTAGCAAGTCACTGAAGACAGTCACAAGTGCATTTGACTTGCCATTATTTCTAAAACTCCCATTTTCTGCTAAAGTATCTATTTATTTTAAAACAATCACACAACTGAACGCAGGAAAACAAGAGTTATATTTTGTGATAAAAATTAGTATAATCCTATTTTAGAATCAAAGTTGATGTCACTATTTCTCTGATCAATGATGTCATGAAAAAACACTATTCACTTAACTTTGAGTCCCTTATCACCGTTTACTTCAGCGAAAACAGTATTTCAATAAGTTCAACAATTTAGAAGATATTTTGAACAACTCAGGTGAACACTCTCTATAAAGAATGCTTGTTCGAAAGGTCATCTTACTCTATAATACAGGAATATCTCATGACCACATATTATCTTTACCTTTGGCATTTTGCCCTTGTAACATTCCATGATCTTGGGGCCAGTTTCGCATGTGTCATCCGTGGTAACTAAAACACAGAACATGCATAATATTATTATTATTAGGCATTATAGTATTATACAGACATTTCTAATTGATTTATCAGAATCTTTTCAATAACAGTTTTCCTAAAGCAACATCTGTATGTACTAAATAAAGTTGAGCTGGACCATGTGGAAGATCTGATAAATCTGAAAAACTTGATGTAAAACAGAAGTACTACAAAATACGAAATAGCCTTTTGTCCATCAACTATAACTTCTTCTGAACAAAGATTTGCTGAGATTTATAAAAAATGTTGTGACTACCCATTCTTAAGACACTGCTATGCTTATGTCATATTCAGAAACACACTGAGTGACAGAGATCTCTCAGGGGCTTAAAATATGTTGCCTTGAAATATACTCTACCATTTTGAAGTGCTCTGTTGATTAATGGTAGAATGTTGGCCTCCAGTTCCCAAGGTACTGGGTCAAACCCAGCAGAGGTAATAGGAGTTTTGAAGGGTGGAAAAAAAATCCATTCGACATTCCATATCATACGATGTCGGCATGCAAAAGATCTCTGGTGACACATTTGGTGTTTAACTCAAAATTCATTAAAACTCAGTCATAGACGCCAAAGAGAGATTCGGTTCACTCTGCCATCTAGTGGGCCTAGAGTAAAATGGAATGTCAAAATTTACAAGCAGACAGCCAGATGGCATCAATTAAAAACGTCTGCACATGGTAGCCGAGGTCATATTATTATTATTATTATTATTATTATTATTATTATTATTATTATTATTATTATTATTGAGGAAAGCAACAAGAAACTACCTCACACCTCATTTTCCTAGTATGCCTCTTCAGTGATGCCTAGGCTAACTATGACAGCTGTTGGCGGAGCTGTGGAGGATCAAACCAACCTTCAGGCTGATTACCCAACACACATTATTATTATTATTATTATTTTATTTTTATTTTTTGCTAGGGGCTTTACGTCGCACCGACACAGATAGGTCTTATGGCGACGATGGGATAGGAAAGGCTTAGGAGTTGGAAGGAAGCGGCCGTGGCCTTAATTAAGGTACAGCCCCAGCATTTGCCTGGTGTGAAAATGGGAAACCACGGAAAACCATTTTCAGGGCTGCCGATAGTGGGATTCAAACCTACTATCTCCCAGATGCAAGCTCACAGCCGCGCGCCTCTACGCGCACGGCCAACTCGCCCGGTATTATTATTATTATTATTATTATTATTATTATTATTATTATTATTATTATACAAAGTATCCTCAGCTGATGTCTCAAACAGTATTTTGTGGGAACGTGTGATTCTGCCAACATTAGTTATAATTAATGTTCGAATTAATATGCTCTCTACTGTGAAATGGTGAGAGTACAATTTTTGCAAATAAGTTATCAAAAATTCCATGTGATAGTATCGTTTGATACACAAAGTGAATCTTCCGTCTCCTATATTGTTATATTCTTTAAACGTTAAGTGAAGTCTACCTCTGCTGCGATGCCTTTATTTTCATAAGGTATGGTACCCAAGAACATACAGTATTTCTTAGTTTCTTTCAGTACTGATGCTGTAGCATTTTATTTTTCAACTACAAGAAAAATGCAGTTTTTTGTGGGTTCAGATGTTAAGTTATTTGTGGAAACCTCAAATTTTACAATTACGTTACATTGTAGAGCCTATGTAAAAATATGCTATTTTATAAACAGTCTACAGTTAATAGATGTAATATAAACAAGTTTCCATATGCTCGGATTGAATTTTTTGTAGTTACTTACCTTCTTTAGAACACTGGTCAATAACATCACAAGCCTTCTGTTCCTTATCCTTATCATCAGAAAACAAGATCTTCGCCTTGTTTTTTGCTCCCTCAGGATCAAATTTACCATCCTTCATCTATAAACAAAGGAGATGAATGCTGATTAGAAATCATGAAACTGTGAGAATAACTTTAATGATGTAATAAAGCAAAGTCATCACCATGCAGGCCGTGGATGCCCTTGGAGGAATGGAATATAAAAGCTTCCACTGTCCGTAACCTCAGCACTAGCCCTTTGCTCCCAGGAATTAACCTGATATTGATTTTTGGAGTAGGCTGAGTGAACCTCAGGGCTGTGCCACTCCACAAGTAGAAATCTTGTTTCTTAAACTTTTCAACTTCCTAATAGGCATGTAGATGTTAATTCTCTTAGGGAACCTGAAATATTTGTTCCAAATGAGTGAATGCATAATTCGAATAGAAATGAAATTATACAATTTCCAGCTAATTCATTCATTAGTGTAGGGCCTATATAGTGGTGCCCATTGTGTAGGCTACTTGGAGCCATAGGCAGTGCCAATCCACTATAGAGATGACTAGCCATGCATTTTGGTAAGTGTGCTAGTTACAAAGTGATGAGCCCAAATTGGCACACTGACGCAAAATGCTGGCAACCAAGAATGAGTTATTTGGAAAATTTATAATGTCCTTTATATTGGATTTCCTAACAGGGAATCAAACACATATCCTTCTGGGTGATCCAAACACGCCTTTATAATAATAATAATAATAATAATAATAATAATAATAATAATAATAATAATAATAATAATAATAATAATAATAATAATAATAATAATGTATTTGATTTATGTCCCACTAACTACTGTGCTTTTATGGTTTTTGGAGATGTTGAAGTGCCTAAATTTAGTCCCTCAAAAGTTCTTTTACATGCCAGTAAATCTACTGACAAGAGGCTGACGTATTTGAGCACCTTCAAATACCACCGCACTGAGCCAAGATTGAACCTGCCAAGTTGGGGTCAGAAGGCCATCGCCTCAACTGTCTGAACCACTCAGCCCGGCAATATGTCTTTAAAGCATCGGCTAGGCAGCCCCTCTTATTGGTGTAATAAAGTCATATAATTTGACCTGCCAGTAGGGGTGTAGGCTAGAAAAGTTGATGTAATGAAATTTGATTGAATTTTGAAGCCTTCATAGGACTGAAAATTTTTGGGGGATTTTGTTCTCTTAGGTATCAAAGTGTGGGGGCATACCTCCCACTATTCAACTAGGTGTGCCTGGTCACCTTCTCAAAGTTGACCTGTGACTGAGCGAGTTGACCGCGTGGTACACACTGCATTGCTGTAAGCTTGCATTTCAAAGATGGTGGGTTCGAACCGCACTGTCGGCAGCTCTGAAGATGGTTTTTCAGGGTTACCCATTTTCAGACCAGCAAATGCTAACACTCTACCCTAATTAAGACCGAATATTTTCCTATCCTATCATCAATGAAAACCTGAGGTAGTGCAATGTTACACCACAAGGCTTAGAAAAGGGACTATGATTACATGCACTGTCCAATTTAAATGCAATAAATAGCATTCATTTGTTAAATAAACCTACTTTCTCAGACGAACTGTGATATTTAAACATGTGTTACAATAGTCGATTCACTCATGTTGAGAACGAGGAAAAGTGCTCAAATCGATACAGTGAATCACGAAACCCAGGAAAAATCCGCTATAAGGTTTCACTCCTCACAATAAAAGGGAAAAGTGGGCCACTTAGAAGGTGACACCCTCTCTCTGGCCAGGAAATGTTCGGTGAAGTTTGAGAATGAATCGGCTGAGGTCTATGAATAGGAACTGTCCAGGCATTTGCCTGGAAGTGAGAATGGGAAACCACAGGAAACCATCCTCAGGACAGTTGACAGTGGGGCTCAACCCACTCACTTCCTGAATGTAGAGCTTGGCTGCTGTCAGTCGCTATGAATGGGGCTGAATAGACCAGAAAGTTCAGGTTATGCCAGAAAGCTAACCACGCTGATGTCACGCAGCCTGTTGGCCTTTCTATTGCTCATACATCCTAATGTCCAAATGGCATGATCAATAGAAAGTATCTCATGATGGATCAAAAAAAAAGATGCCATTCAGCAGTGCTGAGAAGCAAAGCAAGTTCAGGGCACCTCAGAAAGCGGCTGCCATGCATCCGATTACTGTACCTCTGTTATGGTTGATCGATCCTAATCGATGTGCCCGTTCACCCTCAGAGCTGTAAGTCGAAAAATTTAGAGAGGAGATTTCTACTTCAAGAGAGTCATGTGGATGTTGCGAATACTGTACCAGTGTATATCAGTTTCTGGTCATCACACTGGCTGCTCTTTGACATTGTCATGCCAAAAAGCCTGTGCCTGTGTCAGCAACAAAACTTACCATTTTATTTTCTCAGGGATATATCCGTCCGCCTCTTTGGTGTAGTGGTTAGCGTGATTAGCTGCCACCCCCAGAGGCCCGGGTTCGATTCCCGGCTCTGCCACGAAATTTGAAAAGTGGTCTTGGGAGGTCAAATGAGTAGAGGTGGGTTCAATTCCCACCTCAGCCATCCTGGAAGTGGTTTTCCATGGTTTTCCACTCCTCCTCCATTAAAATGCCGGGATTGTACCTAACTTTTTTTTTTTTGCAAGTTGCTTTACGTCGCACCGACACAGATAGGTCTTACGGCGATGATAAGTACCTAACTTAAGGCCATGGCTGCTTCCTTCACTCTTCCTTGACTATCCCTTCTAATCTCTCCATCCCCCCACAAGTCCCTGTTCAGCATAGCAGGTGAGACCGCCTGGGTGAGGTACTGGTCATCCTCCCCAGTTTTATCCCTTGATCGAAAGTCTCACGCTCCAGGACATTGTCCTTGAGGCGGTAGAGGTGGGATCCCTCGCTGAGTCCGAGGGAAAAAACAACCCTGGAGGATAAACGGATTAAGAAAGAAAGAAACTGGCATTTGTAGTTTTTGATCAATCTATCAATATATCTATCTATCTCTCTCTCTCTCGTGGTCCTTGAAAAAGGTTCCAATTTTTACAGAGGAGGCAGCACGCCACAAACGAAGAAGAAAGCTCCTATAAACATTGGTCACAAACCCAGTACCTTCAGAGTTATGGTCCGCTACCACTACTATCAATGATCACGATGTTTCGATAATTTACGGAGGATCGTATGCAACGAAAGATGGAAGTACGTTCCTTCATAAACATTGTTTGTAAACCTACTATAGCTCATACCATGTTAAGGAAACAGTATTGTTCTTATGGACCTACAAGGAGTGAACACATCCCCTCTAAGACACCTACAATTCCTTGTGATTAAGGGATATTATACTGTACTTTGTAATACATTATGAAAGATGGATAAAAAGAATGAGGTATTTTGGCCTGAGTTATTAAAATAACTACAAAACTTTTTCATAAATGTATTTGTAGGGAGGAAGCACAATGGCGGGAACAGCCATAGCTTCGTTGCCTTCCTTCATTTTCCTTCTTCTGTGTTGCTCTGGTACAAGCCTCGTGTAGTCCCTTACTCTGTGACCCGCCCGCAGCTCACTTCTGTAGTGAAGTCATCTACAGTGTTTATTTGTTGCGTGTGCGTTTTTGGGCTTTAAATCTGTGCGTAATCGTCTTGTGTTGAGTGAGAGTTATGGGATGAGCCTACGTGTGTGGTGTGATTTCTTTCTTTATAACATTAATACGGTGATCTTTTGTAGAGTCATCTACAGTATTTATTTGTTGCGTCGGTTTTCTAGCCTTTATTGCCTGGAGAAATTTATTAAATGCAATTAAATGCATCCCTCACCCGTCGAGCCCATAAAAAATATTTGTCTATTTTCTCCCTAATTTGCCTTACACTTCAATGCTGAGATCTTTTATGTGCCGTAGGTTACCTCTGATTCTGTACAAACCAAAAATAGACCCTGTAAACACTCCGTCCCCTTTAGTTCATACAAAAAAATTGTAGTTTAGTTTCTTCCACTTTTTGTCTTGAACTTAGATACTGAATTTCACAAATGTATGTGCCGCTGTTTTCCCGTGATTGTGTTGAGCAGAGCCGTTCGATATGGCAACCCTGTTGTCATAAGAGCAATATTGTTTTCTTACCATGGAATGAGCTATAGCGTGTTGTGTTATTGTCTTATTATGATGGGGCACCAGCCCATTTTCATCACAGGGTTTTTCATTACTTGATAATGTCATTTGCTTCAATACTGATTCCAGGTAATCTATATATATAAAGTAGCTTGTCCTGACTGACTGACTGACTGATTCATCATCGCCGAGCCAAAACTACTGGACATAAAGAAATGAAATTTTGGGGATATATTCATATTAAGATGTAGGTGCTCGCTAAGAGAGGGTTTTTGGATATTCCGTCGCTAAGGGGGTGAAAAAGGGGGGTGAAATTTTAAAATGAGTGTGTCTATATCTCAAAACTTTAAAAGTTTACAGATGTGAAAATTGGTATTTAGAATCTTCTTTAAAAATAAGGAAATACGTATTTTTTTGTTTTCAGAAAATCCCAATAGGAGGGGTGAAAAAGGGTGAAAAAGGGGTTGAATGCCTTTAATCAGGATACCGGTACCTATATCTCAGAAACTGAAGATATTACTGACCTCAAAATTGGTACTTTTGATCTCTTTCAAAAATAAAGAAACACATATTTTTTGTTTTTGAAAAATCCAATTAATGCGAGGGTGAAAAGGGGGGTGAATTTTTAAAATGAGTGCATCTATATCTCAAAAGTTTTAAAGTTTAGAGATGTAAAAATTGGTATTTGGAATCTTCATTAATAATAAAGGAACACGTATTTTTTTGTTTTCGGAAAATCCCAATAAGAAGGGAGAAAAGGGGTGAAAAAGGGGTAGAATGCCTTTAAAGAGAATACTTATATCTTAGAAACTGAAGATATTACAGACCTGAAAATTGGTATTTGGGATCTCCTTTAAAAATAAAGAAACGCGCATTTTTTGTTTTTAGAAAATCCAATTAATGGTGGGGTAAAAGGGGGATGATTTTTTAATATGAGTGTATCTATACCTCAAAACTTTTAAAGTTTATAGATGTAAACATTGGTATTTAGAATGTCCTTTAAAAATAAAGAAACACGTATTTTTTGTTTTTGGAAAATCCAATTAATCGGAGGGTGAAAAGGGGGTGAATTTTTAAAATGAGTGAATTTATATCTCCAAACTTTTAAAGTTTGCAGATGTAAAAATTGTTATTTAGAATCTTCATTAAAAATAAAGAAACACGTATTTTTTTGTTTTCGGAAAATCGCAATAGGAGGAGTGAAAAGGGGTGAAAAGCGGTTGAATCCTTTAATGAGGCTACTTATATCTCAGAAACTGAAGATATTACAGATCTGAAAATTGGTGTTTGGGATCTCTTTTAAAAATAAAGATACACGTATTTTTTGTTTTTGGAAAATCCAATTAATGCGGGGTGAAAAGGGGGTAATTTTTTAAAATGAGTGTATCTATATCTCAAAACTTTATAGTTTATAGACGTAAAAATTGGTATTTAGAATCTCCTTTAAAAATAAAGAAACACGTATTCTTTTGTTTTCGGAAAATCCCAATAGGAAGGGTGTAAAAGGGTGAGTAATGGGTTGAATGCCTTTAATGAGGCTGCTTATATTTCAGAACCTGAAGATATTACAGACCTGAAAATTTGTATTTGGGATCTACTTTAAAAGTAAAGAAACACGTATTTTTTCGTTTTTGGAAAATCCAAATATTGGGGGGTGAAAAGGGGGGGTGGTGAATTTTTAAATTGAGTGTGTCTACATCTTAAAACTTTAAAATTTACAGATGTAAAATTGGTACTTAGATTCTCCTCTAAAAATAAAGGAACACGTCTTTTTCTGTTTCCTTAAATCCCAATAGGAGGGGTTTAAAAGGGTGAAAAATGGGTTGAATGCCTTTAATAAGGATACATATATCTCAGAAACGAAAGATATTACAGAACTGAAAATTTGTATATGGGATCTCCTTTAAAAATAAAGAAACACGTATTTTTTAGTTTTTGGAAAATCCAATTTATGGCGGTTAAACAGGAGTGACAAAATGCGGTGAATTTTATGAAAGACTATATCTACAGAATATCTTGGAAACGTAAAATGTTACAGACGTAAAAAGAGGGTGTTTGGAATCTCCTGTAAATGTAAAGAAACATAGGTGATTTGTTTTGGGAAACTCCACTTAAGGGGAACTCAAAAGGGGTGAAATTTTAAAATGAGAATTTTTACAGTATATCTCAAAAAACTTAACATGTTACAGAAGTGAAAAATGGTATTTTTTATCTCTATTAAACATAAATAAACGTGTATTTTTAGTTTTCGGAAATACCACTTGGGTGGAGCGGGGGGGGGGGGTAAAAGTGACTGAAAATGGTGTTGAATTATTTTAGTTAGGCTATTGATATCTCAAATATGAAGATATTACAGACGTGAAATTTGATATTTGGAATCTGCTTTAAAAGTAAAGAAACATGTATTGTCGGAAAATCCAATATGGGGGGGGGGGGTGAAAGAATTGAAATATTAATTGACTTAATTGTATGAGAATACATACATCTAATAAAAACTAAAGTTGTTACAGACGTGATAATTCGTATTTGGATCTCCTTTAAAAACAAAGAAAAACGCGTTTGGGGGGGGGGGGGGGGGCGGGGAACCATCTTGGAGGGCGGGAGTGTCAAGGAGTTGAATTCCTTTAATGAGGACACATAAATCAAAAACTGAAGAATTTTGAGTCGTGATAATTGGTATTTAGAAGATCCTTTACTATTAAAGAAACAAGTATTTTTTGCGGGAAAATTCACTTGGTGAGGGGGGAGTAGTGTGAAATGAAGTGCAAAAAGTAAATTATTTTTATGGGGATACTTATATCTCAAAGCTGAAGGTAATAGACGTGAACATTGGTGTTTGGAATCTCCCTTAAACATAAAGAAACAAGCCTTCTTTTAATTTTTCGTCGGGGGGTGGGGGGGGGAGGTGGCGGTAAATAAACTTAACGGCGGTGGGGTGTAGAAGGAGGTGAGACCAACTGATTTTACTGTTATTAATGTACTTATAAGGATCCTCCGTTGCCCAGACGCAAGCGTGCCGGCCTCTCACAGCTGGGTTCCGTGGTTCAAATCCCGTTCGCTCCATGTGTCATTCGTGCTGGACAAAACGGAGGCGGGACAGGTTTTTCTCCGGATACTCCGGTTTTCCCTGTCATCAGCCATTCCAGCAACACATAATAATAATAATAATAATAATAATAATAATAATAATAATAATAATAATAATAATAATAATAATAATAATAATAATAATGTTCCGGACCGTCGTCAAATGTGCGGACCGCGCTGGAAACGGCTTCTGGACGGGTAATGACTAAGAACGCAGCTTGGCCGCGGGTTCAGTGCCGCCAAGGCACCGAATATGACACCACGCTGGATCTCCTGAAGGATTTTATCCATATTAAAAATGATTATAGGAAAAGATGGCACAGATTTACGGACCCAACTGACCGGGAGGAATACCTGAGCCTAACCCGGGAAGTACGAAATCGATTGCTGAAAAGGAAGATTGAAAAATGGGAGGAAACGTGCCGTAAAATTATAGAAAACGAGTCAGATCGGGAATTTTGGTGGATTCTCGCAGAAAACGAGTCAGATCGCGAATTTCGGAGGATTATATATCTAAAACAATAAGCATTAAATTATATATTTCAGTATAATACCGTAGCGAAGCACGGGTGTCTTGCTAGTCTATATATATAAAGTAACTTGTCCTGACTGACTGACTGATTCATCATCGCCGAGCCAAAACTACTGGACATAAATGAATGAAATTTTGAGGATATATTCATATTAAGATGTAGGTGCTCGCTAAGAGAGGATTTTTGGATATTCTGTCCCTAAGGGGGTGAAAAGGGGGTGTGAAATTTTAAAATGAGTGTATCTATATCTCAAAACTTTAAAAGTTTACACATGTGAAAATTGGTATTTAGAATCTTCTTTAAAAATAAGGAAACGCGTATTTTTTTATTTTCAGAAAATCCCAATAGGATGGGTGAAAGAGGGTCAAAAAGGGGTTGAATGCCATTTAATCAGGATACCGGTACTTATATCTCAAAAACCGCAGATATTACAGACCTGAAAATTGGAACTTTTGTTCGCTTTTAAAAATTAAGAAACACGTATTTTTTTGTTTTTGGAAAATCCAATTAATAGGAGGGTGAAAAGGGGGGTGAATTTTTTAAATGAGTGCATCTATATCTCAAAACTTTTAAAGTTTACAGATGTAAAAATTGGTATTTAGAATGTTCATTAAAAATAAAGAAACATGTATTTCTTTGTTTTCGGAAAGTCCCAATAGGAGGGGTAAAAAGAGGTGAAAAAGGGGTTGAATGCCTTTAAAGAGAATGCTCATATCTCAGAAAATGAAGATATTACAGACCTGAAAATTGGTGTTTGGGATCTCCTTTGAAAATGAAGAAACACGTATTTTTTGTTTTTGGAAAATACAATTCATGGTGGGGCTGAAAAGGGGGTGAAATTTTAAAATGAGTGTATCTATATCTCAAAACTTTTAAAGCTTATAGATGTAAAAATTGGTATTTAGAATCTCCTTTAAAAATAAAGAAACATGTATTTTTTTGTTTTCGGAAAATCCCAATAGGAAGGGTGGAAAAGGGTGAAAAACGGGTTGAATGCCTGTAATGTAGCTACTTATATTTCAGAACCTGAAGATATTACAGACCTGAAAACTGGTGTTTGGGATCTCCTTTAAAAATAAAGAAACACGTATTTTTTAGTTTCGGAAAATCCAATTAATTGGGGGTGTGAAAAGGGGGCGAATTTTTAAAATGAGTGTATCTATATCTCAAAACTTTTAAAGTTTATAGATGTAAAAATTGGTATTTAGAATCTCATTTAAAAATAAAGAAACATGTATTTTTTTGTTTTCAGAAAATCCCAATAGGAAGGGTGGAAAAGGGTGAAAAAAGGTTGAATGCCTTTAATGAGGCTACTTATATTTAAGAACCTGGAGATATTACAGACCTGAAAATTGGTATTTGGGATCTACTTTAAAACTAAAGAAGCAGGAATTTTTTCGTTTTTGGAAAATCCAAATAATGGGGGGTGAAAAGGGGGGTGAATTTTTAAAATAAGTGTGTCTACATATTATAACTTTAAAAGTTTACAGATGTAAAAATTGGTATTTAGAATCTCCCTTAAAAATGAAGGAAAACGTATTTTTTTGTTTTCTGTAAATCCCAATAGGATGGGTTTAAAAGGGTGAATAATAGGTTGAATGCCTTTAATGAGGATACATATATCTCAGAAACTGAAGATATTACAGATCTGAACATTTGTATATGGGATCTCCTTTAAAAACAAAGAAACACGTTTTTTTTTTTGCTTTTGGAAAATCCAATTATTGGCGGTTGAACAGAAGTGACAATTTGGGGTGAATTTTTTGAAAGACTATATCTACAGAATATCTGAGAAACGTAAATTGTTGCAGACGTAAAAAGTGTGTATTTAGAATCTCCTGTAAATGTAAAGAAACATAGGTGATTTGTATTTGGAAACTCCACTTAAGGGGAACTAAAAGTGGTGAAATTTAAAAATGAGAATTTCTACAGTATATCTCAAGAAAGTTAACATGTTACAGAATTGAAAAATTGTATTTTTTATCTTATCTATATATATATAAAGTAGCTTGTCCTGACTGACTGACTGATTCATCATCGCCGAGCCAAAACTACTGGACGTAACGAAATGAAATTTTGGGGATATATTCATATTAAGATGTAGGTGCTCGCTAAGAGAGGATTTTTGGATATTCCTTCGCTAAGGGGGGTGAAAAGAGGGGTGAAATTTTAAAATGAGTGTGTCTATATCTCAAAAGTATAAAAGTTTACAGATGTAAAAATTGGTATTTAGAATCCTCTTTAAAAATAAGGAAACACGTATTTTTTTGTTTTCAGAAAATCCCAATAGGAGGGGTGAAAAGGGGGGAAAATGGGTTGAATGCCCTTAATTAGTATACCAGTACTTATATCTTAGAAACTGAAGATATTACAGACCTGAAAATTGGTGTTTGGGATCTCCTTTAAAAATAAAGAAACACGTATTTTTTGTTTTTGGAAAATCCAAAAAATGGGGGGTGAAAAGGGGGTGAGTTTTTAAAATGAGTGTATCTATATCTCAAAACTGTTACAGTTTATAGATGTAAAAATTGGTATTTAGAATCTCCTTTAAAAATAAAGAAACAGGTATTCTTTTGTGTTCGGAAAATCCCAATAGGAAGGGTGAAAAAGGGTGAATAATGGGTTGAATGCATTTAATGAGGCTACTTATATTTCAGAACCTGAAGATATTACAGACCTGAAAATTGGTATTTGGGATCTACTTTCAATGTAAAGAAACGCGTATTTCTTCGTTTTTGGAAAATCCAAATGTTGAGGGGTGAATAGGGGGGGTGAATTTTTTAAAATGAATGTGTCTACATCTTAAAACTTTAAAATTTACAGATGTAAAAATTGGTAGTTAGAATCTCCTCTAAAAATAAAGGAACACTTATTCTTTTGTTTTTGGAAAATTCAATTAATGGGGGGGTGAAAAGGGGGTTATTTTTTAAAATGAGTGTATCTATATCTCAAAACTGTTACAGTTTATAGATGTAAAAATTGGTATTTAGAATATCCTTTAAAAATAAAGAAACACGTATTCTTTTGTTTTCGGAAAATCCCAATAGGAAGGGTGTAAAAGGGTGAATAATTAGTTGAATGCCTTTAATGAGGATACATATATCTCAGAAACGGAAGATATTACAGAACTGAAAATTTGTATATGGGATCTCCTTTAAAAATAAAGTAACACGTATTTTTTTAGTTTTTGGAAAATCCTATTAATGGCGGTTAAACAGAAGTGACAAATTGGGGTGAAATTTTGAAAGATTATCTTGGAAACGTAAAATGTTACAGACGTAAAAAGTGGGTGTTTGGAATCTCCTGTAAATGTAAAGAAACATAGGTGATTTGTTTTTGGAAACTCCACGTAAGGGGAACCCAAAATGGGTGAAATTTTAAAATGAGAATTTTTACAGTATATCTAAAAAAACTTAACATGTTACAGAAGTGAAAAATGGTATTTTTATCTCTATTAAACATAAAGAAACGTGTATTTTTAATTTTCGGAAGTACCACTTGGGTGGAGGGGGGTGAAAGTGACTGAAAATGGTGTTGAATTCTTTTAATTAGGCTACTGATATCTTAAAAATGAAGATGTTACAGACGTGAAATTTGATATTTGCAATCTGCTTTAAAAGTAAAGAAACACGTATTCTCGGAAAATCCAATGAAGCGGGGACAGGGGGGTGAAAGAATTGAAAAATTAATTGACTTTAATTGTATGAGAATATATACATCTAATCAAAACTAAAGTTGTTACAGACGTGAAAATTCGTATTTGGATCTCCTTTAAAAACAAAGAAAAACTGGTTTTGGCGGGGGGAACCATCTTGGGGGGCGGGAGTGTAAAGGAGTTGAATTCCTTTCATGAGGACAAATAAATCTAAAAGTGAAGAAGTTAGAGTCGTGATAATTGGTATTTAGAAGATCCTTCACTATTAAAGAAACAAGTATTTTTTGCGGGAAAAGTCACTTGGGGGGGGGGGGGGAGTAGTTTGAAATGAAGTGACAAAAGTAAATTATATTTATGGGGATACTTATATCTCAAAACTGAAGGTAATAGACGTGAACATTGGTGTTTGGAATCTCCCTTAAACATAAAGAAACACGCCTTCTTTTAATTTTTTTGGGGGGGGGGGTTGGCAGTAAAAACTAACGGCGGTGGGGTGTAGAAGGAGGTGAGAACAATTGATTTTACTGTTCTTAATGTACTTATAAGGATCCTCCGTTGCTCAGGCGGCAGCGCGCCGGCCTCTCACAGCTGGGTTCCGTGGTTCAAATCCCGGTCACTCCATGTGACATTCGTGCTGGACAAAACGGTGGCGGGACAGGTTTTTCTCCGGATACTCCAGTTTTCCCTGTCATCATTCATCCCAGCAACACATAATAGTAATAATAATAATAAGGATAAGAATCAGAATAACATTAATAATAATAATAATAATAATAATAATAATAATAATAATAATAATAATGTTCCGGACCGTTGTCAAATATGCGGACCGCGCTGGAAACGGCTCCTGGACGGGTAATGACTAAGAATGCAGTCCGCCCGCGGGTTTAGTGCCGCCAAGGCACCCAATATGACACCACGCCGGATCTCCTGAAGGATTTTATCCAGATTAAAAATGATTATAGGAAAATACGGTATGGCAAAGATTTACGGACCCAACTGACCGGGAAGAATACCTGAGCCTAGCCCGGGAAGTACGAAATCGATTGCTGGAAAGGCAGATTGAAAAATGGGAGGAAACGTGCCGTAATCAAATAGAAAACGAGTCAGATCGGGAATTTTGGTAAATTCTCGCTGAAAACGTGTCAGATCGCGAATTTCGGCGGATTATATATCTAAAACAATAAGCATTCAATTATACATTTCAGTATAATACCGTAGCGAAGCACGGGTACCTTGCTAGTTTATATATATAAAGTAACTTGTCCTGACTGACTGACTGATTCATCATCGCCGAGCCAAAACTACTGGACATAAATGAATGAAATTTTGAGGATATATTCATATTAAGATGTAGGTGCTCGCTAAGAGAGGATTTTTGGATATTCTGTCCCTAAGGGGGTGAAAAGGGGGTGTGAAATTTTAAAATGAGTGTATCTATATCTCAAAACTTTAAAAGTTTACACATGTGAAAATTGGTATTTAGAATCTTCTTTAAAAATAAGGAAACCCGTATTTTTTTATTTTCAGAAAATCCCAATAGGATGGGTGAAAGAGGGTCAAAAAGGGGTTGAATGCCATTTAATCAGGATACCGGTACTTATATCTCAAAAACCGCAGACATTACAGACCTGAAAATTGGAACTTTTGTTCGCTTTTAAAAATTAAGAAACACGTATTTTTTCGTTTTTGGAAAATCCAATTAATAGGAGGGTGAAAAGGGGGGTGAATTTTTTAAATGAGTGCATCTATATCTCAAAACTTTTAAAGTTTACAGATGTAAAAATTGGTATTTAGAATGTTCATTAAAAATAAAGAAACACGTATTTCTTTGTTTTCGGAAAGTCCCAATAGGAGGGGTAAAAAGAGGTGAAAAAGGGGTTGAATGCCTTTAAAGAGAATGCTCATATCTCAGAAAATGAAGATATTACAGACCTGAAAATTGGTGTTTGGGATCTCCTTTGAAAATGAAGAAACACGTATTTTTTGTTTTTGGAAAATACAATTCATGGTGGGGCTGAAAAGGGGGTGAAATTTTAAAATGAGTGTATCTATATCTCAAAACTTTTAAAGCTTATAGATGTAAAAATTGGTATTTAGAATCCCCTTTAAAAATAAAGAAACATGTATTTTTTTGTTTTCGGAAAATCCCAATAGGAAGGGTGGAAAAGGGTGAAAAACGGGTTGAATGCCTGTAATGTAGCTACTTATATTTCAGAACCTGAAGATATTACAGACCTGAAAACTGGTGTTTGGGATCTCCTTTAAAAATAAAGAAACACGTATTTTTTAGTTTCGGAAAATCCAATTAATTGGGGGTGTGAAAAGGGGGCGAATTTTTAAAATGAGTGTATCTATATCTCAAAACTTTTAAAGTTTATAGATGTAAAAATTGGTATTTAGAATCTCATTTAAAAATAAAGAAACATGTATTTTTTTGTTTTCAGAAAATCCCAATAGGAAGGGTGGAAAAGGGTGAAAAAAGGTTGAATGCCTTTAATGAGGCTACTTATATTTAAGAACCTGGAGATATTACAGACCTGAAAATTGGTATTTGGGATCTACTTTAAAACTAAAGAAGCAGGAATTTTTTCGTTTTTGGAAAATCCAAATAATGGGGGGTGAAAAGGGGGGTGAATTTTTAAAATAAGTGTGTCTACATATTATAACTTTAAAAGTTTACAGATGTAAAAATTGGTATTTAGAATCTCCCTTAAAAATGAAGGAAAATGTATTTTTTTGTTTTCTGTAAATCCCAATAGGATGGGTTTAAAAGGGTGAATAATAGGTTGAATGCCTTTAATGAGGATACATATATCTCAGAAACTGAAGATATTACAGATCTGAAAATTTGTATATGGGATCTCCTTTAAAAACAAAGAAACACGTTTTTTTTTTTTTTTGCTTTTGGAAAATCCAATTATTGGCGGTTGAACAGAAGTGACAATTTGGGGTGAATTTTTTGAAAGACTATATCTACAGAATATCTGAGAAACGTAAATTGTTGCAGACGTAAAAAGTGTGTATTTAGAATCTCCTGTAAATGTAAAGAAACATAGGTGATTTGTATTTGGAAACTCCACTTAAGGGGAACTAAAAGTGGTGAAATTTAAAAATGAGAATTTCTACAGTATATCTCAAGCAAGTTAACATGTTACAGAATTGAAAAATTGTATTTTTTATCTTATTAAAAATAAAGAAACATGTATTTTTAGTTTACGGAAATACCACTTGGGTGGAGGGGGGGGGGGTAAAATTGACTGAAGATAGTGCTGATTTCTTTTAATTAGGCTACTGATATCTCAAAAATGAAGATGTTACAGACATGAAATTTGATGTTTTGAATCTGCTTTGAAAAGTAAATAAACGCGTAATTTCCGAAAATCCAATGAGGGGGTGGGGTGAAATTATTGAAAAATTAATAGACTTAATTGTATGAGAATACTTACATCTAATAAAAACTATATTTGTTACAGGCGTGAAAATTTGTATTTGGATCTCCTTTAAAATCAAAGAAAAACGCGTTTTGAAGGGAATAATCTTGGAGAGGCGGGAGTGAAAAGGAGTTGAGTTCCTTTCATGAGGACACATAAATAAAAAACTGAAGAAGTTAGAGTCGTGATAATTGGTATTTAGAAGATACTTTACAATTAAAGAAAAGAGTTTGTTGCAGGAAAATTCCCTTAGGGGGGGGGGGAGTGTGAAAGATGTGAAAAAAGTGAATTATTTTTATGGGGATACTTATATCTCAAAACTGAAGGTTTTAGACGTGAACATTGGAGTTTGGAATTTCTTTTAAACATAAAGAAACACGCCTTCTTTTCTTTTCTGCGGGGGGGGGGATGAAACTAACGACGGTGGGGTGTAAAAGGAGGTTAGACCAATTGATTTTACTGTTTATTCATTCCATTCCTGACCCTGTCGAATGACTGGAAACAGGCTGTGGATTTTCGATGTACTTATTCTGAGCATAAACTGATCATTTTTAATCTTTCCTGGGTTCGTTTTCAAGAGCCATCCTTTCCTTCGGAGAACGTTCTTTGATTACAGTAGATTCTCCTGGCATATAAATAAAAATTAAAAACATTTGAAATAAACGATAGGAATGAGATTGACTGTCCAATTGTTCACCTCTATAATCAGGTCAATAATGCACGGAAGTATGTCATTCGTATCGCCAGAAATTCCGCGTACTTGCCTACGCGCGACAATGGTGCTGGTCACAATGTGAAAAATGACAATGGCAGCAGATGGAATTTACCGCCAATCAGCGGTCTTGCATCTTGCTGTGGGGTCCAGAACATCTATAATAATAATAATAATAATAATAATAATAATAATAATAATAATAATAATAATAATAATAATAATCTGCACCGTCGTCAATTGTGCGGACCGCGCTGGAAACCGGTCTGGACGGGTAATGACTACAAATGCAGTCCGGCCGCGGGTTCAGTACTGCCAAGGCACCCAAGAAGACACCACGCCGAATCTCCTCAAGAATTTGATCCATATTAAAAATGCTTATAGGAAAAGATGGCAAACTTTTAGGGACCGAACTGACTGGGTGGAATACATGGTCCTAGCCCGGGAAGTACGAAATCGATTGCTGGAAAGAAAGATTGAAAAATGGGAGGGAACGTGCCGTAATCTCTCAGAAAACGAGTCAGATCTCGAATTTTGACGGATTATATATAAATCGATATCCATTCAATTATAAATTTCAGTATAATACCGTAGCGAAGCACGGGTATCTTGCTAGTTATTAAATACAGGAGGAAGGTTTTAAGTATACGGTGAAGCAAATATCGCTGTTTTAGTGATGGGTGGTTCGCGAACGAACTAGTTCTCGGGAACTACTTCACTCCCACGAACTGTGAAGTGTATACTCCAACGAGTACGAGCTCGGTGGTTTACTCGTCTCTCTCGAGAACTACCTATAGTCCTCTCCGTGTAAGGACGTACACTAAGGGTGCAACCTTACCCTTTCTCCCCTGTAATATTAAGGTATTGGTTTATAGTGACTTTTCTTGCTGTTGGGTCTTTTTCAGTGTCGGTAACCATACAGTTTAGGGACCCTACTTGCCGATACGACGTCTTACTGTTACCGTTAATCTGGCACGTTGGCAACGTTCAGTCACTGTTCTAGCGTGAATTGTGTGTTGCCACCGCATTGCCTCTAAAGTCACTAGCGATACATTTGCGAGAATATTTAAAGCATATTTTCTTTTTCTGTGGGATTGTAAATCTATTTGGCTAATACCAGGTAAGTAGAATTGTGGCATGTTCGGATAATGCATTTAATAACATAGTTTGTGTGAAATGATGAGCACATCATTTTATTAATTACGTTCCTATTTCGTCCCATACTTATACGAACAGAATTCGATTGGGATGTCTAAGAAGGAAGAAAAATCTGCAAAAACTCCTCCGAAAAGGAAACCAAGGTTACGTCCTTTACAAGCTTCAGGTCAAGAAATGCTTGTACATTGCTACGAGCAACTGAAACAGGAAGACGACGAAGAAGGTATCAGTCGTAGTGATACGAAGCTAATGGCAAGAGTTTCATTATTAACTGGGGTAAGTGTTCGTTTTTATCTTGTTTCTATGATAAGTTTCTGGCATAATGACAATCAGTTGAAAAGGAGCAGTATTTCATTCTGAACCTAACCTAACCTAACCTGATCATGTAGGCCTAGGCCTATACCGGTACCATGTCTTGTGTCGACTTCGATACGGTTCGTAGACTTAACCTTTGTGTATTCATGTTGACTTATGGTATATGTGTATGTAATATATTTCTGTGTGTGTATTCTTACAGTGTAGTTTCGGTTTAGTCCGAAAAGTAATAGGAAATTTCAAGAAGGGAGTTGAATTTTCTACACCAGGTAAACGCCGAAAGCGTGAACATCCAGTGACCGGCATAGACAGTTTTTCTAAGGAAGCGATAGCAAGGTTTATTTATGATAAATTACATAAAGGTAAGGTGACTTCATAAGGAATCTATTGCAACATTATTTATAGAAATTGGCACGCAGGTGAGATAAGCTCCCAGAAATGTTTTGTGCATGTATTGTCATACAGCTCTTTTGAGTCCCTTGTAACTCTCTTTTTTCTTCCCACAGGAGAAGTCGTAACTGTAAGAAAGGTTTTCGACCACATGAAAGCAAATTATGACACTTATTTGTACAAGGGCTCCGAAACATCATTATAAGAATTTTGAAGGCCATTGGGTTTGTGTGGAGTAAAGGTGATCCCTATGCGTATGTTAGAGAAAATGAAGACATTTGTTTTAAGAGATCTTGTTTTCTGAGGGAATACATGCGTAATAAGGACAGTGAGAAACCAAAACCTGTTGTTTTCTTGGATGAGACTTGGATTTTTATGAATGGTGAATATATATGTTATATATTACATTTTATATTTTAAAAATCTTGGAATAATTTATCTTCATCAGGTGTCTTTGGTTTCAATTGTGCATTTGTCTTTCAGGGTCACCCACATACTCCTGGAATAAACCACACAAATCTGGACATGATGTTCAAGGAGTAATTCGTCGACCTGTGTCTGAGGGAGGAAGACTGGTTATTGTTCATGCTGGAACGAAGGATGGCTTTGTACCTGGTATGTTCTTAATTTATTTTACTTCATTTTATTGTAGTGAGGTGATCTCTCTTTACATAGTTATGAGGGTATTTAGGGTTTGTAGTACGGATGCAGGGGGGGGGGCACATAAGTCTCTGATAAGACCCCAACTTAAGTACAGTTCCTGTGTATGAGACCCTCACTGGGATTACTTGGTTTGAGAATTGGAAAAGTTCAAAAGACAGAAGCACGATTTGTTGTGGGTGATTTCTGACAAAAGAGTAGCGTTACAAAAATTTTGTCGGGTTTGGGCTGGGAAGACTTGGGTGAAAGGAGACAAGTTGCTGGACTAAGTGGTATATTCCGAGCTGTCGGTGGATAGGTGGTGTGGAATGACATTGGTAGACGAATACGTTTCAGTGGTATTTTAAAAGTAGGTAAGATCACAGTACAGTGCTAAAGTTGATGAAAAGTGGGGCAAATATTTGTTTTTTTTTTAAGAAGGGAGTTAGGGATTGGAATAATTTACCAAGGGAGATGTTCAATAAATTTCCAAATTTTTTGCAATTATTGAAGAAAATACTAGGCCTATCCCTGAAACTACATCTTCTGTCCTAAGTGCAGATCAGTGGTGACTGATTGATTGAAATTGACTGGCACTAGGTCGGAAGTGGCATTATAACTTACCGCTCATTGAGCTCTGTACGTGGTTTTTGATTTTGACTTCTCCACTGTTATTAAAAAGACTTGCAGGTATTCACTTTAGGCCAATGATTAACCTTAGAGAGGTATTTCAATCAAAACTTACTCAGTGTATTTTCATATAATATTACTGGATATTTGTACCAGTAAATTACTTGTATTGTAGGCCTATTTATTATGTTTATTCTGCATTCGACAATCTCCACCTGAATCAGTGCTTGATACCTGACTGTTGAACACCTTCCAAGCTTCTTATTTCTTACTGCCTGATATAGGTTCAGTGTTCGCAGCAATTACATTTGTTCTAAGGTATTGAAATGGGTGTTTATACTTATATCTTTTATGCAAGTGATCGTGGACTTCTAATCCAGATATAGGCCTACTAATGGAGATACATTCATGAGAGATGTTACGATAAAGTAGTGTAAGTAGTAATTAATTGACTTCATCATCAGGTGACTTTGCTACACAGTAGTTGGTTTTACTTAAAATCAGACAGCTTTTTGTATCATTCAACAGAAATCACATTTTTTATTAATAGGCCTATACTTTTTTTAGAACAAATAACTTCATACTAAAACTTAAAATTCTTACAGGTGCTGATTTGATATTTGCTACAAACTTGAAGAGAAATCAGGATTACCATGGTGCTATGAACAGCGAGAAATTTCAGATGTGGGTGAAGACGCAATTAATCGTAGGATTAAGAAATATAGGACCCTGTGTTATTGTAATGGATAATGCACCATATCACTGTAAGCTTGTTGAGCATCAACCAACAACGAAATGGAGGAAGGATCAATTAGTGGTAATTATACTTAATTGAATATTTCCTTCTACTGAATGATGTTTTATGATGTTACAGAAATTAATTTTTATTTTTCCTTTAATTTACAGTCATGGTTAAGGCAGAATGGAGTTTCTCCACCAGAAAATGCCACAAAAGATGAGCTGCAAAGGTTGTGTAATATGAATCGAAGTCACTTAAAGAGGTACAGAAGCACGTAAACATAAGTTTAGATAATGTTGTTTACACTCGTGTATTTGACTTTCATGTATGCATAACAATATTTCTCTGTTTCTTTAAAACCAGGTACATTGTTGACGAGATGCTGCACAGTGAAGGCCATACTGTCTTACGACTTCCTCCATACCACTCATTTTTCAATGCCATCGAATTTGTATGGTCTGTGGCAAAACAGTATTATAACAAAACAGTGGCTTCAAGACCTGGTCACGGATTGGACAGAGCTACAGCTGTGTGGAAAGAATCTCTTGATCAGGTAGGCCAAGTGGAAATGTTATTTATTGGATATATGCAAGTGGAGTTTATAATATATTTGTCAGGTTGTGATACTTCAATATATCTTATAGGTGACAGCAGAGATGTGGAGAAATGAAGTAAAACACACTGAGAAGAAGATTGTCGAGTTCTACAATAATGAGGTGAGAGGTCTTCCTGAAGTGGAGGAACTAGTCATTCATCATGGAAGCAGTGAATCGGAGGAGGAAGATGAAGAAGATGAAGAAGAAGAAGAAGAAAGAAGAGAAGCCGAGGAGTTAGCTGTACCATTGTAAGAGCCATTCCATGAGATTAAGAATGTTATAACTTTGCTGGGAAATAATACATTTCTGATTGCCCCGTCCTTTCTGATATAACGAAGTTACATTTCAAAATTGTGGGAATTGTGTATCTACAAGTTGCAGGGCGGTATAGATGTGCAGGTGGGGATCAGTGTCCAATCGGAGTGGAATTATCTAGAACTGCTGTGGCGCAATGTGATGAGGAGCGGGCAAGGGGGGGAGAGAGAGAGGGAGACAGCATTCTGTCACCAATACACGATGTAAACATTGTACGCCTGTTAAAATACTGACATAACTTAAATTTTATACACTATCTAATGGTTTTCCACAGTTCTCTGAAAGTCACAACTCACGTATACTGTATATATATAGAGAGAATTACATATAAAAATACCTGTGTACACAATAAGTAGCCCACATATTAAATATAAATCAATTTGCTTTACGTCGCACCAACACAGATAGGTCTTATGGCGACAAAGAGGATAGAAGAGATAGGAAAGGGCTAGAAGTGGGAAGGAAGCGGCCGTGGTCTTAATTAAGGTACAGCACAAGCATGTGTCTGGTGTGAAAATGGGAAACCACCGAAAACCATTTTAACGGCTGCCGACGGTAGGATTTGAACCCACCATTCCCCGAATGCAAGCTCATAGCTACGCGACCCTAAACGCACGGCCAGCTAACTCGGTCATCTTTGAAAATGTCTTTTTCTATCAGCAGAGGCTTTTTTAAAATCGTCATATTTTGTATAGGCTACAGGAGATGTACAGTAGCCCACTGGTTTTCTGATTAAACATCATTTATTTAATCTATTGCATCAGTCTACTTACATACTCACTGTCCACGTACATCGGTAACCTCGTGATTCGATTATTGAAGTATTGTGCAATGATGCGACATACAAACTAAGAGAATACCGAGTGGTTCTTCCAAATATAAAACAGACAATTTCGAGTGGTCATGAGCATGACTCATAGTCATAGGGTAGGCTAAATAATAATGTTATTGGCTTTATGTCCCACTATCAACTTTTAGGTTTTTTTTGAGACGTCGAGGTGCTGGAATTTAGTCCTGCAGGAGCTCTTTTATGTGTCAGTAAATCTACTGACATGAGGCTGAGCACCTTCAAATACCACCGCACTGAGTTCGGCCCTGCCAAGTTGGGTTCAGAAGGCCAGCGCCTCGACCGTTTGAGCCACTCAGCCAGGTGTGGAGGCTAGAGAGCTGAGTTTAAGTAATTGTCGAACATCAACTAGTTATAAAGATACTGATTGATTAAACTAATACAGTAATTAGAATAACCTAATTGACTACCTACTTACAACCTAGGTACTTTGGAATTGTGTTCTATCTTTTTAACACTGCAAATAAATCCATGTATTGTTTAAAACTCCCTGTAAGAAGAGGACAGTGGATGCGAATAGGTATTATTTTCAAATGAGCTGAGCTCGAGAATCCATTATAGCATACGATTTTTTCAGTGTACCATGACTCTGTATGTATTGCTTCAGAGGAAGTTCGGCTCCCCGCCAATGTCCAGTGTACCGATAATGAACCATGTGTGTGTTGTGTCTCACTGATCCATGACTGCGTACGATTCTTTCAGTGTGCCATGATTCACTGTGGCTCACTGCAGCGAAAGCTCGACTCCCCGCCAGTGTCCAGTGTGCCTATAAGGAGCCGTGTGTGTCGTGTGGCTCACTGAGCCGTGATTGTGCATGATTTGTGTGCCATGAGCTTGCCGTTCCTGTGAATCGATTCACTCGGACCCTGAATGAATCGATACACTGCTTCGAATCAAGCACTCAGTAGCCTACAATAGTAGAGGTACATAGTACATTACCATTAAGATAGATAGCATTGCAAAGTAATTTGTCTTTACCATAATAACAATAATAATAATAATAATAATAATAATAATCGTATGGCCTCAGCTACCATGTGCAGACATTTCAAGTTGACGCCATCTGGCTGTCTGCTCGTCAATTTTGACGTTCCGTTATACTCTAGGCCCACTAGATGGCAGACCGAGTAAATCGAAACTCTCTTGGGTGTCTGTGGCTGAGATTTAATGAATTTTGTCGGGTAAACACCAAATGCGTCACCAGAGATCTTTTACATGCCGACATCGTACGACATGAAGTGTCGAATGGACTTTTTTCTGCCCTTCAAAAATCCGACTACCTCTGCCGGGTTTGAACCCGCTATATTGGGATTCGGAGGCCGTCACTCTACCACTGATCCACAGAGGCAGCTGTCTTTACCATGAAATACATCGTCGTCGTACATGACTGAATTACTATCAATATATCTTAGAGAAACTGTAATGTACATGAAACCGAAATTGAGTTAATTTCCACGATACATTCTTCCTATATAAAGGAGACCATGTAGCTTATCCACCTTCATTTCAGCCACATAAATATTCAGCAAAAATTGCAAAATCACATTAAAGGACAAATACAATTTTTTAAGTAGAAATAGTCTGGAACATAGATTAGTGAGGTTGTACATCCTGCGCGTCATCATTCAGGAGTCGCTGTTGAACATACTGTACTTGTCAAAACTAGTAAGTTTCTATTTTACACAATAATAGTGAAATGTTGATGAAGACGACATACACCCAGCCCCCGTGCCAGAGAAATTAACCAACGGTGGTTCAAATTCCCCACCCTGTCGAGAATCAAACCCACACCCTGTGACCAAAGGCCAGCACGCTAACCATTTAGCCATGGGGCCAGACAATAATAGTGAAAAAGCATGTTCACTGCAGCTATTGTTGACAGGATATTTCTTCTCTTTAAAGAACAATGAGTACCACGAATTAATATCCTGTTTTGTTGATTCCTGTAAACTTTGTATGTACGGTTTTGGTTCGCCAGTTCCTAGCGTATCTACTGAATGAAAACTTTGTAGACCAATGGATTCAGTTTTATGTTTATTGCCTTCAGTCGTCACGACAGTTTTTTCAATGACAACAGTCGCTCAATTACAAATCCTGTCAAACCTAACCTAACCCTGCGACAATCAGTGGTTTTCGATGGATCACTACCTAACCGGTCATTATAATTTGTTTTCGGTGGATCACAACCAAACCTGTCCCTATCAGTGGTTTTCGGAAGAATACAGTGGTTTTGTCACAAGTCAATACAGACTCTTGAATCAATGTGTGAAAATGGGAAAGTGTAGAAAACCCTCTTCAGGAATGCCAATCTCTAAGTCCATAGTCTTTTCAGCGTTGTCACACAGCTGAAATTCACTTTAGAAGTAATTGTAAAAAGTCGTATATAGGCTCTACAGATACATAGTACATTACCAATTCCATCTCGATTGCTATGATACACACACTGCATAGCGGTTTTGCTCTATAGATAAATCATATTATAGTGAAAAAAAATTTGTTTAAAAAAAAAATCTGTCTGGCATGAAGGTCCAGAAGGAAAATACTTTCATTGAATTCTTATTTATGTGCTCACCACCCTAGTAGGTTTAAATAAACCTTATAAATACGTTGTAAGACCCATTCTCGAATATGGATCTGCATGTTGGTTTAATAAATTCCCTAGAGAAAGTTCAAAGAAGAGCGATGCGTTTCGTAACTGGGAATAGAAGGAATGCCATTAATTGGGAAAGTCTTGAATCTAGAAGAACTAGAGCTCGCCTGTGTGGTCTTTATAAGAGCTATACGGGAAGGGCTGCTTGGAGTTGTATTAGGAATAGGTTATAACCTCCCTCATTGTATCACTATTTGCAGCGATAGCCAGGAAGCGTTAAAAGCACTATGTGCAGTTAAAACAACATCAAAAATGGTATGGGAATGCCAAAGGATGTTAGATCAGCTGTGTGAATTTAGCTCAGTTACCCTATTACGGGTCCCTGGGCACACAGGTATCAGTGGAAATGAAGAAGCTGACAAACTAGCGAAACAAGGCTCAAAAGGTCCTTTTATAGGACCAGAGCCCTTCCTGGGAGTGTCACTCCGAAGCGTGAAACTGGTAATATCCCAGTGGACAAACCAGTCTCACTTAAGACATTTGGAAGAGGTTAACTATAGCAAGGCAGGCACGTGAACTTATCAAAGGGCCTAGCCAAAGTTATAAAAAGGTCCTGATAAATTTGAATAGGACCAGAATGCGAATGGTAGTTGGACTGTTGACAGGCCACAATACCTTAAAGAGACACCTACACATCATGAAAATCAGTCAGGATCCGATGTGTAGAAGATGCGGTAGGGAGGAGGAGACCTCCGCGCATGTGTTATGTCAGTGTGAGGCTCTTGCAAGCACTAGACATCGATACCTTGGCTCACATTTCGTGAGCCTGGAAGACATCAGGAATGCCAACATCCGGGCACTGGTATCCTTTATAGGAGCACTAGGTCTGGACTAGGCAAACCCGTTTAAGGGACACAAAGGGTCTTCACAGACCTACGTGTGGAGCCCTGCGAAGGCAGGGTTCACCCATTCTTTATCTATCTATCTATCTAACCTCCCTCATACTTATCGAGAAATTATCATAAGCATAAAATTAGGGCCAGAAACCAGCATACGGATGTATTGGAAATAATTAAATTGTGTATGAAACTGTACATGATGCTGGATTTAGAATGACTAGTAGTATTTCTTGTAATATTTTTTTCCATGGAATTCCTTTTTGTACTTGAGTTGTTGTAGTTGTTGGGTAGTATGATTTAACTTTATTATCACTTGTAGTGTTAAGCTAGTAGTAAGTTCAATCTATAGTATTGTAATTTGTAGTGTTAAGTACTGGAAATACTTAAGTTGTGTGTGAATATGTATATAATGACACTGGATTTAGAAAGTTTAATTAGTAGTATTTCTTGCTTGTTGTAATGTTGTTGTTGTTGTTGTTGTTGTAGGGTAATTACGGTTTAACTTCACTTTATTATCACTTATAATGTTAAGCTAGTAGTAAGGTCAACCTATAATATTGTAAGCCAAATTGTTAAGCACTGTAAATACTTAAGTTGTGTGTGAATTTGTATATGATGTTGCTCGATTTAGAATATTAAACTAGCAGTAATTCTTGTTATATTTTCCTTCCATATATCTGCTTCTTGTACTCTTGTTGTTTGTTTGTTTGTTTGTTTCTTTGTTGTAGTTGGGTAATTATGTTAACTTTATTATCACATTACTGTAAGTGACCGTTGCCACCGGGGTATTTCCCATTTGCAATTTATTAATAATAATAATAATAATAATAATAATAATGAGTGACAGAGGTTTAACGTAATTTGGAAGGAATGTTTTGCGTATGATAAATGAGTACCAGTTAACTATTGGGGGCAAAGGCGGTCATGCGTTGAGCTAACCACTCCACCCCACCCCACCAAGTGCCAACGTCATGGATAGTGGAAGCCTTCACCTTCCCCCTTTCCAATGGCTTTCATGGTTTGTACGGAGATGACTTTGCTTTTTGCTTTTTAAATATTAGTATTCATGTTTATTATGTTTGTTTATTCATACCCCTGCTTTGTAATTCAGTGACCATGGAATGGCTCTAAATGTTGTAAATTATATTTATATTTACTTGTATTTATTTCCTTTTTCCTTATTGCACACGTTTGTTGTTGTTATTGTTATTACTACTACATATCGCTTAACATGTAAATAAACTAATATTTAATGCAGTAAATAATGCTTATCTCTTCGGATTCATTTCTTCGTTGCGTATTCGTTTTGCTATGACAACATGACTTCTTTATGATATAAATAAATATAAAATAAAAGTATTTCTTCCCAAACATATTTGTTATACGTGCACCAATCAGAGAACCAACTAGGGAAGTACCTCTTACTAAGGTGCATAATGTTTTTGCATACATGTATAATTGAAGAATTGAAGATCCATATACAGGTAAGTGGGTCGCCCATGTGGTAGGCCTATTACGCGTCATAGGAAACTGAGTGAACTGGCTGTGCAGTTTGATCACATTGCTGTTAGCTTGGTTTCAGGAGATGGTGATGTATTCGAACCCCACAGTTGGCAGGTCTGAAGTTTTTTTTTGCCCGTCATTTTCATTTCAGGCTAGTGCTGTGTCTGTACGCTTATTTACATCTTAAATCCTAGCCCTCTTTCCTATCCAATTCTTGCATCACAACCTGTCTTCATGTGATTTAAGCCAATATATATGTAAAAATCTGGTAATGTTGTAAGCTTGAGATACACCAACTTGTAAGCTGAAAATATGTTTAAAATGCCAAATGCCGAAAACCGTAAAAGTTCTTAGTGGGATGTAAAGCTGTTAGCATTATTATTAAAAGGAAGGACATATGTCTTATGTGGTAAGTCCTTGAACTTGCAGAAACCGCAATGAATTATTCAATCTATATTCCCTCCCCCCTTTCTTTAAGAATGCAGTTATAGTAATGCATACATCAGAATCAGAATAAAGGCAGGAAATGTTTAACATTATTTTAAGCGAGTGAAGGAGAGAATGTATGACTAGCTCATGTTGGCGGATTCGAGTTCGGCGGTATTTGAAAGTGCTCAAATACTCCAGCCTCATGTCTAGATCTACTGGTACATAAAGAACTCTTGCGGGACGAAATACTGGCACCTCGGTGTATGTGAAAACGATAGAAGTAGATAGTAGAACTAATATTCAATTCTGCAGTGAGCTTGAAGCTGACCTAATTTCCGTTCACGTAGCTTGGCACATTAGTATTCCTATATGTTTCCTGATAACCGTGAAGATATAACCAGCCTGCAGGCTGAAAATATGCCCAATCTCTCTCCTTAGGCTACGGGTTACCGGTATTGAAGAGAGAAGGAAATGTTCGCGCAAAAGAAAGGGAAGTCATTGGACTTTCGAAAATCACACTGCAAAGACTTATTAAACAAATTGCATCGTTTAACACGCCCCTATTTTCAAGAATATGGTTATAGTACGCCTACTGCATATCAAAATAAAGACAGATATATGTAACATTAATTTGAGTGAGAAAGGGTGTTTATTTCCTAAATTTCTCATTGAGCGTGGAAACCGACTTAATTATGAATATCTTGATTTATTTCATCTTAACTTTTATCATTTACTAGGGTAGGGAAACATTTATTATCGGTGTTTACATTGAGGTTAGTTTGTTTGGTTATGTCTGGTGATTTTAATATGTAACCAGGCAGGTTGGCAGCAGTGATCAGCCATTACAAAATAGAGAAAAGAAGAGCATCGGGCGGCGATATTTACTTTCTGGGGTATTTCGTTACGTGGCTATTACTGCGAACTGTTGGACTTCACACGGTGTGAAGGGAATGGGAAGGAACTTGTTCGTGGACGAACTACTTCAGCGGTTGCTGAGTACTCTGACGGGAAAGTTACACATTTTGAAGTAGTTATTTCTTGGGAGCGAGAGCGAATGAACTAGTTCCCAGAGGTGAACTGCTTCTTCCCATACTACTGTACAATCGTACATGCAACCGTTATCGGTAGACTCAACATCGAGCGTGGCGCGGTTTCTGCCGCTATCGTGGCAACGTCGCAGGGTCTTCCCAGCACAAGCCAGCTACGCATCCATGTCGTACTACCCACTACAAATACAAAGTGATATTTAAAAAATTTAAATCATTTACGCATTTCACAGTCATACAGCATAACTATTGGGTACGCAAAGATTACAACGCGACCAAGAACGCAATTTTTCAACCAGCCCGAGCCGAGAAGAAGTTACCTTAGAAAATTGATAACAACTTTTTTTCCTGGAAACACAAAATTCTGAAATTTAAAGACTATATTTAAAACATTCCAATGTATATTCTGTCAAAATGTGGAGTCTATCAAATGACGGGTTTTGGAGAAACGATGTCTTAAAGTTGACGCATGGTTGAAACACGCTTAAAAAACGGACACTTTTAAGCGTTCCACTTACGATAAAAAAAGATTACAATATAAATTAAAAATTCCTAACCTACATGACCTAACGTGAAATGAAACGAGGAAAATGATGGTGTTATTGGATTCTCAGTGGGCCTATTGGTTATTTCACAAACAACCTCCCAACTCGAGTGCACATAATATTTTGGTCGACAATAGGCGACACCTAACACGTTTCTTCCGTGAGCGATGGATTGGTCGGGAAAGGCCTGCCCGTTCACCTGGATACCATATTCGATAAATCTCCAAATTCTTTGAAATTATGTAAGAAAAGACTAGGTAAACAACTGAAAGACAATCTGCCACATGGGCGACTGTCCTAAATACAGATAAGTGATAAGACCACAGTCAGAGTATAGTTGCAATGTACCCTCAACAGGATTATTTGATTAGAGAACTGGGAAAAAATCTAAAGGTAAGTTAAGGGTGTATTCTGCCCAAAGGCAGGTACGAACCTCCGCAGAGGTGTGCCTGAGCCGGAGTTTTACGTACGGTAGGGTGGCCAGTTCCTTTCCGCTCCTCCATTCCCTTACCCCCACCAACAGCGCGTGGCAACCCATCCCAATTTTGACCACGCCCAATGTTGCTTAACTTCGGAGATCTCACGGGATCCGGGGTTTCAACATGGCTACGTCCGTTGGCAAATCTAAAGGTAAATTGATTGATTGATTGATTGATTGATTGATTGATTGATTGATTGATTGATTGATTGATTGATTGATTGATTGATTGATTGATTGATTGATTGATTGATTGATAACTCTCACCATCGTAGATTGAAACTGAACTGTTGGCTAATAAAAGATTTGACGGCCGCGAGGAAGTCTTTGCAGTAGATGTGATGGGTAGCCTATCATTGGTTCAGTGATATTGTGAACAGGACTAACAGTATTGAAAACAATGATCCTGAAAGAGTGGAACAAGTAATATATGGAAAATGTGACAAAATATTTCTCTCGCTTGTATGGAACTCAGAAGTTGATGGTCTTTTTGGAGAAGGAGGAACAGTCTCAAATGCCCTTATCAGTTTCTTTACAAAGTTTAAACTTGCGGATGATGTCATTCTGTATAGAGTAATAAATAAGTACAAGATTGTGAGCAACTGCAAAATGACCTCGATAATGTTTAGAGATGGACAGCAGGCAATAGTATGATGATAAACGGGGTTAAAAGTCAGGTTGTGAGTTTCAGAATAGGAAAAGTCCTCTCAGTTTTAATTACTGTGTTGATGGAGTGAAAGTTCCTTATGGGGATCATTGTAAGTACGTAGGTGTTAAAATAAGATCTTCATTGGGGTAGTGACATAAATGGGATTGTAAATAAACGGTACAGATGTCTGCACATGATTATGAGGGTATTTAGGGGTTGTACAAAGTAGTAACGTTGTAAAGGAGAGGCCATATAAGTATTTGGTAAGACCCCAAATAGAGTATGGTTCCCGTGTATTACCAGGATTACTTGATTCTAGAACTGGAAAAAATCCAAAGGAAAGCACCTCGATTTGTTCTGGGTGATTTTCGACAAAAGATTAGCATTACGAAAATGTTGCAAAGTTTGGGCTGGGAAGACTTGGGAGAAAGGAGACGAATTGCTCGACTAATTGGTGTGCTCCGAGATGTTAGTGGAGAGATGGCGTGGAATGACATTAGTAGACGAATGAGTTTGAGTGGTGTCTTTAAAAGTAGGAAAGATCACAATATGAAGATAAAGTTGGAATTCAAAAGGTCTAATTGGAATAACTTACCCAGGGAGATGTTCAATGAATTTCCAATTTCTTAGCAATCATTTAAGAAAAGGGTAGGAAAACAACAGGTAGAGAATCTGCCACCTGGGCTACTGCCCTAAATGCAGATCAGTAGTGAATGATTGATTGAAAAATGAATCAAAGGAAGTTATAGACATCTGTGAAACCATCTTAATAGCTTCTATCAAAATCTATAATCACGGGATGTAAAATCAACTATAGGGATCAAATAAAGACTTATTTTTAGTTACAAACAGTAAGGACAGTTTTATTTTGTTGTATTAAGTCTTAAAGGCTGATTTTTGTAATTGTTGAATATTTTTCTTCTTAAAATGCGCCGTCCATATACCTCACTCCCCTTAAATCTATTTCCGACTCATCGAGTGAGTGGGCTATGTGGTTTGGTTCACGTAGTTGTGAAGTTACATTCACTTGCCACTATCGGTATCCCTGAAAAGTTTTTTTCCGTGGTTTCCCATGGTCACACTGTGCAAACGCTGGTGCTGTACCTTAAATGAGGCCATAGTCCTAAGCTTGCCCTATCCTATAATCACCATAAAACCGGCCTGTGTCGTAGCGATGTGAAAAAATTACATGATGAGGAGTGAGGTAGTTTGCCGTTTCTTTTTTCATTGGGCCAGAAAGTTGTACTGCAGCATGACTTACCCTATGAGCAGCACCGTATAGATGCACTAGTTGCATCATTACTCAGTACCATGAACACCTCAGGAGCTTCCATTCTATCGGAGCCATGAAAAAGACCTACAGTACACTTCAGCAGAAGCAGCAAGATGGATGCTCCCTAACATCATCACAATTCGAACCTGAGATGAATATCTGTACAAATTTGTGCATTACACGGGAAATAGCTAATTGCGTCTAAATGAAAACGTGGAGAGAGAGAGAGAGAGAGAGAGAGAGAGAGAGAGTCGAAGACAATATAATGTATACAGAAAAACAAACTTACTTTTGAACTTGACTTTGAATAGTAAATGGAATATAATATCTCATAAACACTGTTCGCGTTGTTCATCAATGATGCGGAGAAGATTGATACTTACCGTTCCACAGGCTCGGAACATGCAGCTGAGGAAACACTGAAACAAAATAGCAAGAAACTATTAAGTTAATATCTATCAAACACATATTTGTGATTTGTTGAGTTATGGTCTGGGAACATGAATCTATAGATATATATGTGTTTATTTTATCTTTTACATGAAAAATACTGAAAGGTAAAATGACAGATCCTAGCTTAGAGATAGTGTGCTAATAACGGAAAAAGTATGTAATGGAAACACATATTTCTCTATTCAGGTAAAGATATGTGAAGTATCATATACAGTTTTGAGAAGTCGAATATTGAAAATAATATCTTAGAATTTGTGCGTAATAGGTGAGATTTCATGGGTGGTAATGATGATTATTGTTGAGAGGGAAAGTAAGTTACAACAAGCTAACCATTCTTTGAGGTAACATATCGTCCTCCAAAAGTTAGTATGTTCGAGCCCCACTGTCGGTAGCCCTGAAGATGGTTATCCGTGGTTTCCCATTTTCACACAAGGCAAATGCTGGGGATGTACCTTGATTAAGGCCACGGCCGCTTTCTTCCCACTCCTAGGCCTTTCCTATCCCATCGTCGTCATAAGACGTATCTGTGTCGGTGCGACGTTAAGCGAATTGTAAATAATAAAAAAGGTTAGTGTACAGTTTATTTTCCTTTTCTAGAATGAAAGGTTTTCGATCTTGTTCGGCCATACAGCCAGCCTCAATTTGTTTTTCGATGCATGTTGATGTAACTTACTAGGTCGTATTGCCTAATGCACTACGATATGTAATTTGATTTGAAATGTTTGTACTGGTCATACAATAATTAACTTATATGAGTCAGACAAATGATCAAGGCGCGGCTAAAATTTCCAACCCAGCCTAGAATCGAATCCGGGGCCCCTGAACAACAGTATAATTACGTGTATTTCACGACTTGACTGTATGTGTACAATTCTTTAAATTTCGGTAAAGTAGAGGATCAGAAATACAACGTTAACCCTCATCATTAGGATCCGGAGTTTTATGCAATATCACAATGCGAAATGTGTACATAACAATGTAGTGAATTGCAGTGGACCATCGATATCTCGAATCACCTGGCTAGCTAAATTTTATTTCGAGTTATCGAAATTTCGAGATATCGAGAATATCGTTTTTGAGCATGTATAGCATATAATCGGAACATATATATCTACGGGCTTATACTGAATACATTATTTTTTACTTACAAATATACAAACAAAATCTATTTTACGGCATCACTTTAATTATAACCCTTATAGCAACTTTTTAGAAGATAGGATACAGTAGTGAAACAAGAACATACCTCCGTTAACACCTTTGGAAAAAAGTCCGCTAATATCTTCTGTTTGTTACGATTAACCTTTCCTCCCTTCATTTTGAACTTCTCGTCAATACCACGCAGCCAAGATTTCTAAACGAAGCTTGTCATTCGCAGCTTCGGGCGTTGCTTTTCGTACGCGGCCAGTAATGAATTTACACCCGAGAAACAGCGAGGCTTCGCCGATTTTCCTATCACTAGAAGTTTTAGTTTTTCTGTTCCCGTCATTTTAGCTCCCAGCATCACTGTGACCCTTCCTTTACTTGTTAACTGTTCCTCACAAACCACAAATGTACAGTCAATGTTGCGCACAAAATTCGAGTTACAGAGTATTATTTGCTTCAAAGGAGGAAATGTTTGCTTCGAGAAATCGAGAAATTCGTCTAACCGAATTTCGAGTAATAGAGACATATATACACGCGAATTATAGGACAAACGGCGGAGAAATTTAAGTTACTTCGAGAAACTGAAAATTCGAGTAATGGAGGTTCGAGATATCGAGGTTCGAGATATCGAGGTTCGACTGTATATAATATTCTTAAAATATGTAATTAAATATATATATTACTCTAAACATATGTAATAGTTTTAATTCACTAAATGTACAAAAATGATTGTCTGTTCCTTTTGTTATGACTCATGGTTATGATATGAGAGAGCGAAATTGATTCAAAAATCTCCATATTTCACGACAAAGTCATCGTTGTTTCTTCAGATAATTTACATAGTCCACTGTTTTTTTTTTTAAATTTTGACAGTATTAAATAATCAAATTAAAGGCATAATCAAAATGCTTCAAATATTAAAAAAGTAACATTGTGCGCTATAAATTGCGGATTAAATTTCACAGTGTATTGTGGTAGCCAGTTTCCTGTTGCTCTCATGCCATGAAAATCAAATACATAAATGTTACTAAATAAAGTTAATGCATGACTGACTTTAAATCCCTATTAAGTAACACAAATAGTACAGTAAATTTTTTTAAATTGTGAAGCTGATGCATGTGTGTTATGGAGTAGCATAACTTGGAAACAATTCTCTAAACCCATGGTAAATAGTGAAAATATCTAGCTCGATTAGTAGGTGTTATTATTATTATTATTATTATTATTATTATTATTATTATTATTATTATTATTATTATTATTATTATTATTATTATTATATCGGGGTACACTCGCTTCCTGCTTTTAAATTAAGCGCCTTTTAGAAGGCCATCTGTAACTTGTACTTTAAACTATGTGGTAGAAGAAGTTTGAACATTTTTTCGACAGATGTCTCTACTCTCAACTTATGTGCGCCCTCTGGGGCGAGTATGAACAATTAATTTTCAAAGTAGTTTTGTGTGTCAAGGTTTCCTAAACTGATTTATTTATTGATTGTTTTTGGTGTTTTAAGGTTATCAGCACTTCTATCTCTTCCCGCCAGCTTAAAATGATAACCAATAGGAATTTTTTTACATTTACTTAAGTAACCAATCAGAGTTTTTAATATTTATTTTATTGTTCAATGGAAATTGTGGGTGCGTCAGTCTTCGACCCAGAGAAATCTGGAACCTTCCTCTCCGCTATAAAAGCTGGGACATTTCGGGCCATGTTGTCTTTCGAGCGCTCCAGTCAAGCAGTCAAGAAGTTTAGTGTGTGTTCGTAGCTGAGGCAGGGGAAGGGCTGCCTCATCCATCTCCGGGAGGTCCTTCAGCTCATGGTAATGGCAGACTCAGTTTAACCATGTAATAGTCTCTGAAAGCTAGCTCGAGGGGAAGGGTTCAAATTTATTTCGTAATGTAACTTGTATTTCTCATGTGAATCTTCAAACTAATCTAAAGAACTTCACGTAACTTAGGAAATAAGGAGTGGGAACCCTCGTGTATTCCTCTTCAACTTGGCATTGAGGCGACAATGATTTTGTGACCTTTAAAATCTATCTCGTAACTTAAACAGTACTTTTCTCTTTCAATTAGCCACCTCCGTAGTATAGGCTTAGCCTCTGTAACATCGGGCCATAATCCCACCTAGGGTTTTAAGTATTTTCATGTGAATTTCAAGGAGTGTCAGAGTTCGCCCCCTCACATTTTGACTTTGGGCTAGTAATTTTAACCTTTTCTTTTTTAACTAAGGCCATGTAGAATGGGCACTTTTTGCCCCTGTTAAAGTTCACTAATTTTCGTTCTATTTTCCTATGTAATTTCGACTGTTGAGCAAATAAGGCTGTGTCAACTGTCGGGTTTTATTAAATGTAGGTGGTGCCTTTAATAGGCTTGGAACTTGTAAATGTTGGAGAATAGTCTTCTAGAAAGTAATTGTGTGGAGCAAAGACGCTCTGTTTCTACTATTGTAAATTCTGGAACTTAGTCTCCCGGAGGAGTTATTGAATGGAGCAGTAATTGCTCTTGTTACTTTGGCAAATTGAGAGCTTTAAGCTCAGTCTGTGCAATTGTTGTCATTTGATTATTCTTGACTTTTATTATGTGTTTCTCGAGCTCACGAGCTAGACCTTGTACCTGACCATTTGTTATTTGCTTAGCAAAGTGCAAAGTTTGAAAAGTGAAAGAAAAAAGGAGGGAGGAAGAAATATAATCACAAATTTTAAAGTTTTGAAATTAATCTTTCATCTTTTCTATATCCACCCATTCATGCCCGCAACTTCTTTCACTCCTGTCCACCACGGTATCTCCGTAACAATTATTATTATTATTATTATTATTATTATTATTATTATTATTATTATTATTGTTATTATTTGCTATTTGCTTTACGTCGCACCGACACAGATATGTCTTACGGCGACGATGGGATAGGAAAGGCCTAGGAATTGGAAGGAAGCGGCCGTGGCCTTAATTAAGGTACAGCCCCGGAATTTGCCTGGTGTGAAAATGGGAAACCACGGAAAACCATCTTCAGGGCTGCCGACAGTGGGGCTCGAACCCACTATCTCCCGATTACTGGATACTGGCCGCACTTAAGCAACTGCAGCTATCGAGCTCGGTATTATTATTATTATTATTATTATTATTATTATTATTATTATTATTATTATTATTATTATTATTATTATTTTAAAGCCAATTTTAGCAATTGAAATATGTTATATACGAGATGAACTTCGCTAATAATTTTACTATACGTTAAAAATTAAAGAAATTAAACATTTTTTTGGATGATTACCTGGATATGTACAAAAATATTACATTCTTCACATAATATTTAAAAATGTAAAAGAACCACAATTTGCCGTCGTTTTACAATTTAAGTTGCCATCATCGATACCATACATGAACCTGCTTGCTAGAAAAATAGTAAAAAAAAAATCTGTGAACTTCATTGCCATAATTGAATACTATAATGTAAGAGGGGTCTAAGCGCCAAAATGTACAATCAGAGAAAAGTAGAAGAACAAGTTTTATTACACGGTAACATTTACAAATATTCAGATACATTGAAACATATTAAGCAAGTATATTTGCAAAGAAAAAAATACTTCAGTACAAAACACATGAATGAAAACCATAAACTAAGAATGAATCTGTGTGTCATGATCTTATAACTAATCAAAGTCTCATCTTTCGTTATCAGAATTATTATATTTGTAATTCTGACACAGCCACAATTATAGTACACACAAAACTGCAAACCTTTACCGTGAGATTGTTTAATTACACTGTCTGAGTTCTTCTGGCAAGTAAGGCATCTCTTTTTCTCAAGTCCCTTTTCTTATCACTTCCGCTTCTCCGTAGTTGTTTGATCTTGCCGTCGTCTTCTAGCTTTTGTGATGTTGCAAATGATTGAGTTAGAAATATCATTAAATGACTTCCTTACAAGCATATCAACGATTTTGGTTTATGATTTTAATCCAGGATGTTTGAGATATATTTGACCTAAAAGTATTCACACAGTTATCTGCAGCTTTACAATAACCCTTGAAATCAATTTAAACTATATATACAACAACGTGAGGACATTTTGTCAGCTAAATACGATTCAAGTTTCTGGGTCTTTCGGAACGAATAATTTTTGCATTCCAGTAATAATCAACTGACATATTTGGAAAATTATCTGATCACAGTGAAAGCAGCTGTATCTAGTGAGGATGGAAATTAGACACGTTTTTCAACACACATTCTGCTGTTGATACAACTAACTCCATCTTTAGGGTTTTAAAGAAACTTCCTCCAACTTTCTGGCTACAAGCCCTTTACACAATTGCGATATAATGGAACCTTTTTAATTGAAGAAAAAAACAGAAATTTACAATTTTGGCACTTAGACCATTTTAATTTATAGTATTCAATTGTTGTTTTGTGTGAAGTGATAAGCGGGCCGATCAACTTGCTACCCTAATATATCTAGGATATTTTGTCTCCTCCAAGGGCTGTCAACTTGGGGTCGTGGACTCTGAGTCTGATATCTGTACTTCCAGTGCCAGTCTCCTCGCTTACAATTTTCCTATCTGACCTCCCTTGGTCAACTCATGTTCTCTTCCTTCCCCGACAGGTTTAAGTTTGTGAATCCTAGGGCGTGTTTAATTTTCATACCCTTCATGGTTCCTCCCATTTTTTCCCTGATACCCTTATTTTTCGAAGGGTCGTAACTCCTCCTGATTGTCTCTGATTAGTGTTAGGAGAAAATGATTTCCCCTGTTCTACTTCCTCTTAACCATTTGTGTCCTGCTGGTACTTTCAAGTACCGGCTCATATTTAGTCCAATATAAAACTACAGTAGGCAAGGACAGTTGTGTTGTGTTCTGTGTGTACTCTCCAGTACCTGTAGAAGACATTAGAGTGTCTTTGGTGGTGGGATTCGTAATAATGACACCAGAGAGAAGCACTAAATTGGCTTCGGTTATTCAAACTTTCATCTCATATCCAAGCACTGACATTTCGTTTCCCTTTCGTTGATGGAAGCCAGAAATATGTATTTATTTTTCATATTGTTGTGTGAGACATTGTAAAGTATACAATTACACAGTTAGCGTGCTGTAGGGTCACTTAAACTAGCTTTTATTCTTTGAAATGTAGTGGGTACTTCTAAGTACCGACAGAACTATAGGTGTCCCATGCTTCTTGTTCTCTTTGGTAACCATGGTTTGTTTATATTGATCAGATATGGTTGTTGCAGGCTGTGTTTTTGTGTTGTGTTCATTATACATGAAGTCTATAACAGAACATCATGAGTAAGCATAAGATCAGTGGATGATAACAGTGATTTACTGGCTGGTATAACAGATAATGGAGCATTATCTGATGTGATTGCAATAGTAATGAAAAGACTTTGTAAAACACGTGGCCTAGACGGAAGAAATGGGGACGGTGAGTGTTTAGGGTTTATTGGTCTTAATTTTACGATGGGTTACCATAGATTATCATCCTACAAAAATTTTAGTCATCTGCTAGAGACCTTGGTGTGGATTTAGTCGCCGATACAATGATGAGGGCAAGATTTCAAGCGACCATATCATATATTCATGGGAATGATAACAGTGCTGTGTCGATAGAGAAGTCAGACATTCTACACAAGTGAACCTTTCTTAGTAATAAGAAGTTTCAATCTGTACATGAATGGACTCGGGAAGTAAGTATGGACGATTCTGTTGTGCTATTCAAAGGTCGCAATTCTCTAAAACAGTACAATACTGCCAAGCCCATCAAGCGGGGTTAGCTGACCAGAACGGATTCATTCTCGCATTTCAAATCTATCAGGGAAAGAATGAGTATCTTGAAGAAGAGTTCAGAGAGCACAGGTTAGGTAAGAGGGTGGTTTTGTCCTTGACAAAACATCCGTGGGATAAGAACAAAATTATATTTTGTTAACAATTATTTTACCTATCTTTGACACTTGGAAAGGCTGAAACTATACAAGACCTTGGCATGTGGCACAGAAAGATCTGACAGGTAGGGTTGTCCAAAAAAATCTAAAACTGAGAAGAGCCTGATAAGAAGAGAGTATGTTACAGATTTTCTAATAGTGGTTTGGACTCCTTCACGTGGCAAGACAACAAACCTGTACATTTTGAATCCAATTGCCATAGGTTAGAACAAATTTATGTGCAACGAACTCAGAAAGATGGATCCAAACAGAGTGCAGCATGATCCGTAGTTGTATATGACTACAATCTGTACATGAGAGGAGTTGACCATGCCGACCATTTTAGAACCCTGCATGATATTGACGGGAAGTCGAAGAAATGGTGGCTGGGGCTCTTCTGAGGTTTTCTTGGCATGTGTGTAAATGCCTACGCAATTTACTGTGAAATGTTCGGTAAGACAATGGTCCTCCAGTTTCGAAAGATGGTGGCAAAAATAATTTTGTCAATGAAAAACCCTAAAAACAAGAGGAATTCCTTGACAATACTTCGGTCAACCGCATCCCTGCTTGAAAAAAGAAAGAAGATAGAGTACCCTGTCCCAATAGATGTCAGAATGGGAAACAGGTGTATTCATTGGCCTAAATTTGTGGAGATTTTTGGGCGATATGAGGTGTGCAGTAAGAAGTAGGTCCAGTCACGTCCACTTTCTCAATGCAGTCGCTACAAGGTGTCAAAGAGGTGTCTTGAGTCAACGAGAAGAAGATCTGCTTTGTGGAATACTCCAAATAGACGTATAAAACGCATTGAACATTCCCATTAGGTTTTTTTGTAAGACTGATTGATTGCTTTCATTTTACTACTTCTTTATTATGTTCATTTTATAATGTCTTGCAAATTTTATACCACTAGTATTGATTCCCATTCATTTTGACAATATCCTTAGTAAAAATTTATGACCTTCAGCAGTTTTGACGTATTATATTGGAGTGACTAGAGGACTGACGGTACTTAAAAGTTCAACTGCTAGATTGTGTTCCCAGTCACTAGTGGACTGAGGGTACTTCAGAGTACCATGAAAAAAATGGATACTTAGAATTGTTGCATTTTGAAAATACTCCTTGTGTGTCTTATTTTAATGGTATTTAAAGCATTTAAGGACATAAATTGCATTGTTTCCATTTTCTGTACTTTTGGGACTTAAAGGGTTAAAACAAAAATCACCACCACCACTTTATTTATTTAGCATATGGCTTTTAGTGCCAGGAGTGTCCAAGGACATGTTTGGGTCTCCTGGTGAAGGATTTTCTATTTGACCACATGGGCAACCTGCACATCTAGATGTGAGCTGACTACGATAATGATAATGCGGTAGGGAGAGCGTGAAACCCAGTGTCAGCACATACCTTCTGCAGTCGAACAACACAAAGGGGTCTGTTCAAGGATTAACACTCCCACCGGACGGACGAATTACCATCAACAACGTCATATGCTCTCTCCCCATATGAACGGCACAGATAGGTTTGGAATTGAATCCATGCTTTTGTCATAATCTAATACTAGAAAATGTATACCACCACTTCTTTTACCCTGTCGGCCTACATTTTGTTGGTGACAAGTATTTCCGCCAACGGGACTCGAACCAGCTAGCCATGGTGTCAGACCATGGCCACCAGGCGTACTGCCGCCACTATGGTAAATTATTTAAATTCCATTCATTATTTTAAATGACTTGTATACAAAAATATAAATAATTTAAGTTAACATTGTACCTATGAATATTATTTTTAAGATGTATGTTACTTGTTAGTAAAATTAATTAGAATAGTTTGAAATCTCCTGCATTTTCAAAGCTATATAACTTATAATAACCCTTTTTATTGACTGCATATGTCCACTCATTTTGTTAAAACCTTAATATATCCAGTGTTATTTCATCAATAATTTAATGTTCTTTCTACCTATCATTCAAACTATGTGTTTCTCCCTTTTGTTAATCCATGCTGTATTTTTTCTCTCCTCTAAAATTTATGATTATGAAGATATTCAGTTTTGGAATAAAGCTCCTCACTTGTTAGAGAAGTTTATACTTACAAATTCTATGTTAATTACGAAGCAACAAAATCTGCAAAACTCTCTGATGATCAATAACAGTACAGAACATCTTACCTTGCCCTCTTGTGAAGCAGGTGGTTCGCCTTCTCTCAGCCCCTTTTCCTCTTCTGAAACAGAACATAGAACAGGAATTAGTATTATACAGATGTCATCGAATCACCATCCACCTTGTTCGAATAGACAACCCAGATGAGAGCACAAGAGATGGATAAAATCGCTGGTGTAATACCTCTACTGTTTTATAATTACATTAAGTAGGACTTCTTGCTTCCGTTGCAGTTATTTTATTTAAAACGGGCTCTTTATTACTGCTAACACTGTATACGAGGCAAGAGTGCTTGGTGAACTACGAACATGTAGCTTTGAATGTCACATCCATATAACCAACGTATGCTCATTATTGTTAATATATGCCCTGCTATAGCTTACTGTTAATAATACGGGTACTAATTCAATATTCGATAATAATTGTACCGGGAGGTACACCTCAACGCCACGCATTCAAACTAAGCGCCTTAATGAACTCTTAATGAACTCTTCTATCAGTCAAAAAGTGAAACTGATAACATAACAAGTTGGAACTTTAATCAGAAGATGTCACCACTGAAAAATTAAGTAATTGTTTTATGGTGAAGTTTCCTAAACTGACTGAATTTATCCTTGTTTTGTTTGCCATTCATCAAGAAGTTTGGACATTTTTCCACAGATGACACTACCAAAAAACTATGATCATGCACCCTGGTGTAAGGTGAAAGAAATAACTTAAACAAGTTTGGTATTTCTAGGTTTTTATAACTGACTAGCAAATGTACCCGTGCTTCGCTACGGTATTCTACATTGTATACGGATATCGACGTAAATACTGTGCGTGCAGCAAATGAGATTGTTTTAAAATTGCATGTCTCTTAGCCTTATCCGAGAAATAGCATGGGGAGGTCCACATACGTTGTTTCCAATGTAAAGTGAGGGTTGCGGAGTTGTGATGATAACGCCAGGCTCACTTGCCTACTGCCATTCACAATCGAGTTGGCAAGTTTACATTATAATTGCAGGCCCCAATGCCTACTGCGCGGTCACAATCGATTTGGGGAGTTTTAGTTACAATGGCAGACCCATTTCCTACTTTCAGACAGGTTACAGTTGAGGAGTTTTTATTATAATACCAGGCAACATCCCTACCACCAGTCAAAATTGAGTTGTGCAGTTATCATTATAATGACAGTCCCTTTTTACTGCTGCTAGCCAGCTTACTGCCAGTCACACGGAATTAGTGAGTTTCCATGAAAATAGCAGGCCACTATGCCTAATGCTAGTCAAATTTTAGATTGGAACATTTGTTTATAATGGCGGGCACCCTGGCCTAGAGCCAAACACAATAGAGTAGGGGACTTTCGAACAAAACTGCATGATCCCTTGCCTTCTGCAAGACAAATCGAAAAGTGAATTATTCATGAAAATGGTAGGCCTCCTTACTAATGCCAGTTACACAGGAGTTGGAGAAGGACCCCATTCCTACTGCCAGCAGTCAAAGTCGGTGTAGGGAGTACTGATTACAATAGCAGACACATCCTTTCTCGATCGCTACAAATCGACATCAATGAATATATACAGATGGACATACGAAAGTATATGAATGTCTACAATATTGCAGACCTTCATTTACAGATTAACTGCTGCTAAACGGTACGTCATATCGACAAAGGACTGTACCGTAAGGCGCAGTATTTAGCGATCTAAATGGCTGGTCCTATGATATTTTCTCGCATCTAATCTATTCATGGGTCAGATTGAATCAGAAACGTTGAATAGGTTGAAATTTGTGTAAGATTATCTTACATTGCATTACTTTTCGGATAATTATGTGACATAGCATTTGGCTCACATATGGGTACTGGGTGGGCCAATGTTCGTGTAGAGTTTGATCATACTATCTTTCCTGTAAGTGATTGAAATGATGCACATGAGAAGAAAAGGTTTAGAAATTAATTTCCATTAAGGCAGGTAGATTTCCATTAAGTTTGGTTGTGTGTATTTTGAGGGAGTGCAAAATCACGGTTTGGTTTCGTATAAACCCCCAATTAGTTCAGGGATTTAGAAACAATATTTGCCCTAAAACCTCCCCAAAGGATAGGTGGATTCTAAATATGAAGTTTGGTGGAAATATATCCAGTAGTTTTCAAGTTAGAGAAAGGCAAACAGACCAAACAAACAAACAAACTAACTAACAGACACCAAGGAAACCTACCCTTGGACAGATGGATGCTATATATAAAATTTGGTTCAAATATCTTGTTAGTTTTCAAGTTGTAAGAAGTACGCTTTACACACACCCGCTCTTGCGTTAAGTCCGCTGGGATTTGTACCGAAAACCGGTCCGTTAATGATATCTCCCTTACTAAATCCTGTTATCGAAATGAAGCACATGAGAAAAAAAGGTTTAAAAATTAATTTTCATTAAGGCAGGTTGATTTCCATTAAGTTCGGTTGTGTATACTTTGAGGGAGTGCAAAATCACGGTTTCGGTTTCGTAAATATCCCCACTCAGTTCAGGGATTTAGAAACGATATTTGCGCTAAAACCTACCCAAGGACAGGTGGATTCTAAATATGAAGTTTGGTGGAAATATATCCAGTAGTTTTCAAGTTATAGAAGGACAGACAAACAGACAAACAGACAAACAAACAGACAAACAGACACCAAAGCTAAAAATGATGCAGATGGTCATTATTACACCTGAAACGGATAACTGTACCGAAATTTCGCCAAAATAATCAATGTACAGACACACGGTCGTTACGATTTTATTTATATAGATGACGGATAAGCATGAGCACGTTGAAAAGTGCAGACATCCACTTCGAGATTCATATCTCCTAAACGGTTTATGATATTAAGAAACGGTTTGCGCCATCAGACGCCTCATTTATCGCTCTACATGTTTGTGTCTAAACCATTTCCTCGTATCTCCCATATTAAGGGGGTAATTGAGTTAAAATTTTGAATAGGGCGAAATTTGGGTGCATTTTTAACATTTTACATTACATTTTGCCTACTTATGTATAAGCTAGAATCATGAAATTTGGTACACATATGTCCCTTAATTGTGCCAATGTGCGCACACAACGTGATGATCCTATCATTGTTATAAGTGTGTCAAAGAATAAAATATACTTGTAAAAATCACCAAATTTACGAACAATCCAGAAATACGGCCAAATTTAACGTATAAGGGAGAGAGATACGACAAAATGTCACAGGACCAAAGTTGTAGATCACTCCGAGTTGAAGCGACGTTGTGCCATCCGTTTTGTGATACGACTTACCGTTTAGCCAAAAAATAGCTCAGAAGGAATGTCTGCACAGTCATTAAAATTGCCTCCATATTTCGATATCCTTGGGGGTAAAAAGTGAAAAATTTGAACATCTTGGAATTTTCCCGTCGGTTAGGGTTCAAAAGCTATAATTTCACCAAATTTCAATTGTCTACCTCGTCTCGCAGGTTGTGCCGCCATCTTGATTTGGGGGGATGGGGGATAAAAATGAGGAAATTCCCGAAAATTTTTAAGCCCACGAAACCTATAGGTTATCGTTTTGGATATACTATACGACTGTGTTCTTATACTGAGCCCAAAATTTGAGCCCCCCCAGCGTGCCCCCTTCAGGGAATTTTGAGAATTTCCGATTTTTCTAGGGATCCTGGGGTCATCAGTTTCCCTCGTACCAAGTTTCAAATTTCTGAGATTTCTGGAAGTGCCTCATTAATTCACGTCTTTTTTCATTTTTAAATATTTATATATACATCGCTCCAGCCCGACTTGCTTTTATATATATAGATGACGGATAAGCATGAGCACGTTGGAAAGTGCAGACTTCCACTTCGAGATTCATATCTCCTAAACGGTTTATGATATTACGAAACGGTTTGCGCCATCAGACGCCTCATTTATCGCTCTACATGTTTGTTTCTAAACCATTTCCTCGTATCTCCCATATTAAGGGGGTAAATTGAGTTCAAATTTTGAATAGGGTGAAATTTGGGTGCATTTTTAACATTTTACATTACATTTTGCCTACTTATGTATAAGCTAGTATCATGAAATTTGGTACACATATGTCCCTTAATCGTGCCAATGTGCGCACACAACATGATGATCCTATCATTGTTATAAGTGTGTCAAAGAATAAAATATACTTGTAAAAATCAACCAAATTTACGAACAATCCAGAAATACGGCCAAATTTAACGTATAAGGGAGAGAGATACGACAAAATGTCACAGGACCAAAGTTGTAGATCACTCCGAATTGAAGGGACGTTGTGCCATCCGTTTTGTGATACGACTTACCGTTTAGCCAAAAAATAGCTCAGAAGGAATGTCTGCACAGTCATTAAAATTGCCTCCATATTTCGATATCCTTGGGGGTAAAAAGTGAAAAATTTGAACATCTTGGAATTTTCCCGTCGGTTAGGGTTTAAAAGCTATAATTTCACCAAATTTCAATTGTCTACCTCGTCTCGCAGGTGGTGCCGCCATCTTGATTTGGGGGGATGGGGGATAAAAATGAGGAAATTCCCGAAAATTTTTAAGCCCACGAAACCTATAGGTTATCGTTTTGGATATACTATACGACTGTGTTCTTATACTGAGCCCAAAATTTGAGCCCCCCCAGCGTGCCCCCTTCAGGGAATTTTGAGAATTTCCGATTTTTCTAGGGATCCTGGGGTCATCAGTTTCCCTCGTACCAAGTTTCAAATTTCTGAGATTTCTGGAAGTGCCTCATTAATTCACGTCTTTTTTCATTTTTAAATATTTATATATACATCGCTCCAGCCCGACTTGCTTTTATATATATAGATGACGGATAAGCATGAGCACGTTGGAAAGTGCAGACTTCCACTTCGAGATTCATATCTCCTAAACGGTTTATAATATTACGAAACGGTTTGCGCCATCAGACGCCTCATTTATCGCTCTACATGTTTGTTTCTAAACCATTACCTCGTATCTCCCATATTAAGGGGGTAAATTGAGTTCAAATTTTGAATAGGGTGAAATTTGGGTGCATTTTTAACATTTTACATTACATTTTGCCTACTTATGTATAAGCTAGTATCATGAAATTTGGTACACATATGTCCCTTAATCGTGCCAATGTGCGCACACAACATGATGATCCTATCATTGTTATAAGTGTGTCAAAGAATAAAATATACTTGTAAAAATCACCAAATTTACGAACAATCCAGAAATACGGCCAAATTTAACGTATAAGGGAGAGAGATACGACAAAATGTCACAGGACCAAAGTTGTAGATCACTCCGAATTGAAGGGACGTTGTGCCATCCGTTTTGTGATACGACTTACCGTTTAGCCAAAAAATAGCTCAGAAGGAATGTCTGCACAGTCATTAAAATTGCCTCCATATTTCGATATCCTTGGGGGTAAAAAGTGAAAAATTTGAACATCTTGGAATTTTCCCGTCGGTTAGGGTTCAAAAGCTATAATTTCACCAAATTTCAATTGTCTACCTCGTCTCGCAGGTTGTGCCGCCATCTTGATTTGGGGGGATGGGGGATAAAAATGAGGAAATTCCCGAAAATTTTTAAGCCCACGAAACCTATAGGTTATCGTTTTGGATATACTATACGACTGTGTTCTTATACTGAGCCCAAAATTTGAGCCCCCCAGCGTGCCCCCTTCAGGGAATTTTGAGAATTTCCGATTTTTCTAGGGATCCTGGGGTCATCAGTTTCCCTCGTACCAAGTTTCAAATTTCTGAGATTTCTGGAAGTGCCTCATTAATTCACGTCTTTTTTCATTTTTAAATATTTATATATACATCGCTCCAGCCCGACTTGCTTTTATATATATAGATGACGGATAAGCATGAGCACGTTGGAAAGTGCAGACTTCCACTTCGAGATTCATATCTCCTAAACGGTTTATGATATTAAGAAACGGTTTGCGCCATCAGACGCCTCATTTATCGCTCTACATGTTTGTTTCTAAACCATTACCTCGTATCTCCCATATTAAGGGGGTAAATTGAGTTCAAATTTTGAATAGGGTGAAATTTGGGTGCATTTTTAACATTTTACATTACATTTTGCCTACTTATGTATAAGCTAGTATCATGAAATTTGGTACACATATGTCCCTTAATCGTGCCAATGTGCGCACACAACATGATGATCCTATCATTGTTATAAGTGTGTCAAAGAATAAAATATACTTGTAAAAATCACCAAATTTACGAACAATCCAGAAATACGGCCAAATTTAACGTATAAGGGAGAGAGATACGACAAAATGTCACAGGACCAAAGTTGTAGATCACTCCGAATTGAAGGGACGTTGTGCCATCCGTTTTGTGATACGACTTACCGTTTAGCCAAAAAATAGCTCAGAAGGAATGTCTGCACAGTCATTAAAATTGCCTCCATATTTCGATATCCTTGGGGGTAAAAAGTGAAAAATTTGAACATCTTGGAATTTTCCCGTCGGTTAGGGTTCAAAAGCTATAATTTCACCAAATTTCAATTGTCTACCTCGTCTCGCAGGTTGTGCCGCCATCTTGATTTGGGGGGATGGGGGATAAAAATGAGGAAATTCCCGAAAATTTTTAAGCCCACGAAACCTATAGGTTATCGTTTTGGATATACTATACGACTGTGTTCTTATACTGAGCCCAAAATTTGAGCCCCCCCAGCGTGCCCCCTTCAGGGAATTTTGAGAATTTCCGATTTTTCTAGGGATCCTGGGGTCATCAGTTTCCCTCGTACCAAGTTTCAAATTTCTGAGATTTCTGGAAGTGCCTCATTAATTCACGTCTTTTTTCATTTTTAAATATTTATATATACATCGCTCCAGCCCGACTTGCTTTTATATATATAGATGACGGATAAGCATGAGCACGTTGGAAAGTGCAGACTTCCACTTCGAGATTCATATCTCCTAAACGGTTTATGATATTAAGAAACGGTTTGCGCCATCAGACGCCTCATTTATCGCTCTACATGTTTGTTTCTAAACCATTACCTCGTATCTCCCATATTAAGGGGGTAAATTGAGTTCAAATTTTGAATAGGGTGAAATTTGGGTGCATTTTTAACATTTTACATTACATTTTGCCTACTTATGTATAAGCTAGTATCATGAAATTTGGTACACATATGTCCCTTAATCGTGCCAATGTGCGCACACAACATGATGATCCTATCATTGTTATAAGTGTGTCAAAGAATAAAATATACTTGTAAAAATCACCAAATTTACGAACAATCCAGAAATACGGCCAAATTTAACGTATAAGGGAGAGAGATACGACAAAATGTCACAGGACCAAAGTTGTAGATCACTCCGAATTGAAGGGACGTTGTGCCATCCGTTTTGTGATACGACTTACCGTTTAGCCAAAAAATAGCTCAGAAGGAATGTCTGCACAGTCATTAAAATTGCCTCCATATTTCGATATCCTTGGGGGTAAAAAGTGAAAAATTTGAACATCTTGGAATTTTCCCGTCGGTTAGGGTTCAAAAGCTATAATTTCACCAAATTTCAATTGTCTACCTCGTCTCGCAGGTGGTGCCGCCATCTTGATTTGGGGGGATGGGGGATAAAAATGAGGAAATTCCCGAAAATTTTTAAGCCCACGAAACCTATAGGTTATCGTTTTGGATATACTATACGACTGTGTTCTTATACTGAGCCCAAAATTTGAGCCCCCCAGCGTGCCCCCTTCAGGGAATTTTGAGAATTTCCGATTTTTCTAGGGATCCTGGGGTCATCAGTTTCCCTCGTACCAAGTTTGAAATTTCTGAGATTTCTGGAAGTGCCTCATTAATTCACGTCTTTTTTCATTTTTAAATATTTATATATACATCGCTCCAGCCCGACTTGCTTTTATATATATAGATGACGGATAAGCATGAGCACGTTGGAAAGTGCAGACTTCCACTTCGAGATTCATATCTCCTAAACGGTTTATAATATTACGAAACGGTTTGCGCCATCAGACGCCTCATTTATCGCTCTACATGTTTGTTTCTAAACCATTTCCTCGTATCTCCCATATTAAGGGGGTAAATTGAGTTCAAATTTTGAATAGGGTGAAATTTGGGTGCATTTTTAACATTTTACATTACATTTTGCCTACTTATGTATAAGCTAGTATCATGAAATTTGGTACACATATGTCCCTTAATCGTGCCAATGTGCGCACACAACATGATGATCCTATCATTGTTATAAGTGTGTCAAAGAATAAAATATACTTGTAAAAATCACCAAATTTACGAACAATCCAGAAATACGGCCAAATTTAACGTATAAGGGAGAGAGATACGACAAAATGTCACAGGACCAAAGTTGTAGATCACTCCGAATTGAAGGGACGTTGTGCCATCCGTTTTGTGATACGACTTACCGTTTAGCCAAAAAATAGCTCAGAAGGAATGTCTGCACAGTCATTAAAATTGCCTCCATATTTCGATATCCTTGGGGGTAAAAAGTGAAAAATTTGAACATCTTGGAATTTTCCCGTCGGTTAGGGTTCAAAAGCTATAATTTCACCAAATTTCAATTGTCTACCTCGTCTCGCAGGTTGTGCCGCCATCTTGATTTGGGGGGATGGGGGATAAAAATGAGGAAATTCCCGAAAATTTTTAAGCCCACGAAACCTATAGGTTATCGTTTTGGATATACTATACGACTGTGTTCTTATACTGAGCCCAAAATTTGAGCCCCCCCAGCGTGCCCCCTTCAGGGAATTTTGAGAATTTCCGATTTTTCTAGGGATCCTGGGGTCATCAGTTTCCCTCGTACCAAGTTTCAAATTTCTGAGATTTCTGGAAGTGCCTCATTAATTCACGTCTTTTTTCATTTTTAAATATTTATATATACATCGCTCCAGCCCGACTTGCTTTTATATATATAGATGACGGATAAGCATGAGCACGTTGGAAAGTGCAGACTTCCACTTCGAGATTCATATCTCCTAAACGGTTTATGATATTAAGAAACGGTTTGCGCCATCAGACGCCTCATTTATCGCTCTACATGTTTGTTTCTAAACCATTACCTCGTATCTCCCATATTAAGGGGGTAAATTGAGTTCAAATTTTGAATAGGGTGAAATTTGGGTGCATTTTTAACATTTTACATTACATTTTGCCTACTTATGTATAAGCTAGTATCATGAAATTTGGTACACATATGTCCCTTAATCGTGCCAATGTGCGCACACAACATGATGATCCTATCATTGTTATAAGTGTGTCAAAGAATAAAATATACTTGTAAAAATCACCAAATTTACGAACAATCCAGAAATACGGCCAAATTTAACGTATAAGGGAGAGAGATACGACAAAATGTCACAGGACCAAAGTTGTAGATCACTCCGAATTGAAGGGACGTTGTGCCATCCGTTTTGTGATACGACTTACCGTTTAGCCAAAAAATAGCTCAGAAGGAATGTCTGCACAGTCATTAAAATTGCCTCCATATTTCGATATCCTTGGGGGTAAAAAGTGAAAAATTTGAACATCTTGGAATTTTCCCGTCGGTTAGGGTTCAAAAGCTATAATTTCACCAAATTTCAATTGTCTACCTCGTCTCGCAGGTTGTGCCGCCATCTTGATTTGGGGGGATGGGGGATAAAAATGAGGAAATTCCCGAAAATTTTTAAGCCCACGAAACCTATAGGTTATCGTTTTGGATATACTATACGACTGTGTTCTTATACTGAGCCCAAAATTTGAGCCCCCCCAGCGTGCCCCCTTCAGGGAATTTTGAGAATTTCCGATTTTTCTAGGGATCCTGGGGTCATCAGTTTCCCTCGTACCAAGTTTCAAATTTCTGAGATTTCTGGAAGTGCCTCATTAATTCACGTCTTTTTTCATTTTTAAATATTTATATATACATCGCTCCAGCCCGACTTGCTTTTATATATATAGATGACGGATAAGCATGAGCACGTTGGAAAGTGCAGACTTCCACTTCGAGATTCATATCTCCTAAACGGTTTATGATATTAAGAAACGGTTTGCGCCATCAGACGCCTCATTTATCGCTCTACATGTTTGTTTCTAAACCATTACCTCGTATCTCCCATATTAAGGGGGTAAATTGAGTTCAAATTTTGAATAGGGTGAAATTTGGGTGCATTTTTAACATTTTACATTACATTTTGCCTACTTATGTATAAGCTAGTATCATGAAATTTGGTACACATATGTCCCTTAATCGTGCCAATGTGCGCACACAACATGATGATCCTATCATTGTTATAAGTGTGTCAAAGAATAAAATATACTTGTAAAAATCACCAAATTTACGAACAATCCAGAAATACGGCCAAATTTAACGTATAAGGGAGAGAGATACGACAAAATGTCACAGGACCAAAGTTGTAGATCACTCCGAATTGAAGGGACGTTGTGCCATCCGTTTTGTGATACGACTTACCGTTTAGCCAAAAAATAGCTCAGAAGGAATGTCTGCACAGTCATTAAAATTGCCTCCATATTTCGATATCCTTGGGGGTAAAAAGTGAAAAATTTGAACATCTTGGAATTTTCCCGTCGGTTAGGGTTCAAAAGCTATAATTTCACCAAATTTCAATTGTCTACCTCGTCTCGCAGGTGGTGCCGCCATCTTGATTTGGGGGGATGGGGGATAAAAATGAGGAAATTCCCGAAAATTTTTAAGCCCACGAAACCTATAGGTTATCGTTTTGGATATACTATACGACTGTGTTCTTATACTGAGCCCAAAATTTGAGCCCCCCAGCGTGCCCCCTTCAGGGAATTTTGAGAATTTCCGATTTTTCTAGGGATCCTGGGGTCATCAGTTTCCCTCGTACCAAGTTTGAAATTTCTGAGATTTCTGGAAGTGCCTCATTAATTCACGTCTTTTTTCATTTTTAAATATTTATATATACATCGCTCCAGCCCGACTTGCTTTTATATATATAGATGACGGATAAGCATGAGCACGTTGGAAAGTGCAGACTTCCACTTCGAGATTCATATCTCCTAAACGGTTTATAATATTACGAAACGGTTTGCGCCATCAGACGCCTCATTTATCGCTCTACATGTTTGTTTCTAAACCATTTCCTCGTATCTCCCATATTAAGGGGGTAAATTGAGTTCAAATTTTGAATAGGGTGAAATTTGGGTGCATTTTTAACATTTTACATTACATTTTGCCTACTTATGTATAAGCTAGTATCATGAAATTTGGTACACATATGTCCCTTAATCGTGCCAATGTGCGCACACAACATGATGATCCTATCATTGTTATAAGTGTGTCAAAGAATAAAATATACTTGTAAAAATCACCAAATTTACGAACAATCCAGAAATACGGCCAAATTTAACGTATAAGGGAGAGAGATACGACAAAATGTCACAGGACCAAAGTTGTAGATCACTCCGAATTGAAGGGACGTTGTGCCATCCGTTTTGTGATACGACTTACCGTTTAGCCAAAAAATAGCTCAGAAGGAATGTCTGCACAGTCATTAAAATTGCCTCCATATTTCGATATCCTTGGGGGTAAAAAGTGAAAAATTTGAACATCTTGGAATTTTCCCGTCGGTTAGGGTTCAAAAGCTATAATTTCACCAAATTTCAATTGTCTACCTCGTCTCGCAGGTGGTGCCGCCATCTTGATTTGGGGGGATGGGGGATAAAAATGAGGAAATTCCCGAAAATTTTTAAGCCCACGAAACCTATAGGTTATCGTTTTGGATATACTATACGACTGTGTTCTTATACTGAGCCCAAAATTTGAGCCCCCCAGCGTGCCCCCTTCAGGGAATTTTGAGAATTTCCGATTTTTCTAGGGATCCTGGGGTCATCAGTTTCCCTCGTACCAAGTTTGAAATTTCTGAGATTTCTGGAAGTGCCTCATTAATTCACGTCTTTTTTCATTTTTAAATATTTATATATACATCGCTCCAGCCCGACTTGCTTTTATATATATAGATCTATGTTCATTTATTTTTGGGTTGGCAATACTTCCTTTTCTTTCCGTCAGTTTTGAATCGGACCAATCATAAATTTTGGTAATTAATTTTCATCCAATCCCGTATTTCTTGTTCATTTTTAATCTACCAATAAAAATTAAGAGGGTGTGTCCTGATTAATCTTGAATGCTCTCGAACCTTCCCTGAGGGTTTATAAACTGCGGCTTTTCACGTTTCCTGGCCGATTGATCGTCGTCTTTCTTCTGAGTGCGTGTGTGTGTTTAAGCAGAAGGTGGGCGGCCTCTTTCTTCGGTCAGCAGAACATCTGTAAGGTAATGTATGTATGTTCAGTCCGTCAGCGATGCCGTTGGTGGGATCCTCAACAGCTCTGCCATCAGCTGTCATAGATGGCTTAGGCATCACTGAAGAAGCGTACTAGGGAAATGAGGAGGGAGGTAGTTTTCCGTTGCTTTACTCACCGAGCCAGAGTTGCTATTACATATCAGTCTGCCAAGCCCACTGAAATGCATACACCAACCGACCCTATGACCAACATTTTCACACCATTTATAGCAGGGACTGGCTGCATAATGATTGGCACTACTAGCATCGCTCATACCTCAGTCACTTTCATATTGTCAAAGCCAAGGATAAGACAGAGACAGATCTATGAGAGTAACAAAACTGCTCTAGCCTACCAGAAGACATAGTGCACTGTAAACACTGGGTCCTGCCAGCAAAGGCATAATAAGGTAATGGCCACATAAAATCATTCTTTCTTGCTACCTCCGCAGTTTAATTCGAGGGGAAGTTCCGACTCTTTAATTATGTAACCATACTTTTCTAAAATGTAACTTTTCTTTCGGCTAATGTAAACATTTCATAAAATCTTTAATTGTAAATCGGGGATAGAGAGTGAGTTACCCTCTCGAGTTCCCCTTCATCTTGATTTGAGGTGCCTGCGATTTTGCAACCTTTTTTTCTGTAATGTGTTAAAGTGATTTCCATGCGCGCCACCTCAAGTAGCTGGGGATTAGCCCCTGTTTCATCGACCGAGAGCCTTGTAGGATTTTATATTTCATTGTCTGGGAGTGCAGTGTACGCCTCCATTCAGCTTGTGTTCGAGCCGTTTATTTAACCTGTTCTTTTTCGCAAAGGTCCTGTAGGTTGAGTACTAGATACCCCTGTGTAAAATTATTTTCAATTTGTAAGTTGTGCCTTGAGAGGCCAGTGATTGTAAGTTTTGATGTTGCCTTGAGCAGGCTGGAAGAAACCGAGAGCCTGTAAGCTCTTTTCAAAGTTTTGTAACAGTAAAGTGTGCCTCTGGGAGGCTAGATATTGTGATTTAGGGAGCAAGTGCTTTTGAATTAGGGGATTTCTGACCTTAACTAAATAATACCACTTCCATTTGTAAAATTGTAAAACTAGGGGCTTGAAGCCCTCACTAATCTTGGACTTTCCTAGTCTTGTTTCAAGATTGTTTTTGTACCTGACATATTGTTATTTGTTGAGTTGTTGTTTTAAAAAAATTTAACCTTCAGTTCAAGCTTTAAATTAATTTTGATATTGTAGATAGACCCATTCACCCCGGCAACTTCTTCAACCTCTTTCTGCTCCACGGGTATCCCCGTAACAATAAAAACAACAACAACAACAATCATACGTCTCGTCCGCTATAAGTCAGAAATCTCAAGTTTATCTGTTAGATAGCGAATTCGACCTACATATCCGCAGCTGTGCTTTGTGTACAAGTTATTAGGCTGGCGGGTTTCTGACGGAGGAGTCACGGGCTGGAATCCAGCTCACGCCTGTATATTTGTAAACCTATAATAAATACGGATGCCTTTGCTGGTGAGATGTAGTGTTTGCAGTGCACTATGTCTTCTGGTATGAGCTAGAATAAATTTGTTACTTTCCTTGACCTGTCTCAGTCTCATCTTTGGCTTGACAATATGAAAGTGACTGGGATATGAGTGATGCTAGTAATACCGTTCCTTATGCAGCCTGTTCCTATTATGAATGGTGTGAAAATGTCGCTTATAGGGTAGGTTGTTGCATGCATTTTAGTGGGCTTGGAAGACTGATATGTAATAGCAACTTCTGGCTCGGTGAGAAAAGGAACGGGGAACTACCTCACTCCTAATTTCCCTAGCATGCGTTTTCAGTGACGTCTAGGCTATCTATGACTGCTTTTGACGGTCCTGTTGAGCATCAAACAGCCTTCGGGCTGAATACCCAACATGCGTACAATAAATATGTATAACCACGTAAATATGTTCTATTTCTAGATGCTTCGAGACAGATTGTCTTAATAATCTAGAATACCGATTTTCCAGAATATTCCTGTCGATTATAAAAGCTAGGGCCTTACAATAATAACGTAACAAATATTTACACATACGAGGAATACGCATGGATGGTACAAATACTTGTGAGACAGGGGAATACCTTCCTGCTGCACAACAGTTTCCGCAACATCGTATGCTTTCGCGTTATGTCTTCTGGTGCACTATTCTCAGGCTAGAGACGCAAGGAACTCTGCGACTACTCCGTGCACTAAGGGTTATGCCGATCGTTAATGGGTGAAAACTCCCATTTGAACATCGGGAAGCTGCACTCGATTTAGGACTCATCGAATATTCCAAGATCAGAAGTGGCGCACATACAAACTTCGGTAGGAACAATAATTAGCAGAAAGTAACTTTCAAACCAGAATTACTTATCGCAGTGCCATGATATGCTGTCTCCAACAACAGCCGGATTTTTATCACCACAAAATATCACCTTCTTCTTTTTTACCCTCCATGGTTGGATTTTTCCTCGGACTCAGCGAGGGATCCCACCTCTACCACCTCAAGGGCAGTGTCCTGGAGCGTGTAACTTTGGGTCGGGGATAGAACTGGGAAGTAGGACCAGTACCTTGCCCAGGCGGTCTCACCTACTATGCTGTGAGATGGGAAGATTGGAAGGGATAAACAAGGAAGAGAGAAGGAAGCGACCGTGGCCGTAAGTTAGGTACCATCCCAGCATTTGCCTGGAGAAAAGTGGGAAAACACGGAAAACCACTTCGAGGATGGCTGAGGAGGGAATTGAACCGCCCTCTACTCAGTTGACCTCTCGAGGCTTAGTGGACCCCGTTCCAGCCCTCATACCACTTTTCAAATTTCGTGGCAGAGCCGGGAATCGAACCCGGGCCTCCGGTGGTGGCAGCTAATCATACTAACCACTACACCACAGTATCACCACAAATACTTTCACAATTAGACCCGAATGCACTGTCCCTTCTTCTCGTAACCAGTCTCACTGTGACGCACTGGAAATAAACAGAAACCCACGGCGTGTGCAACCTTTCAAAATTATTAATACGATATAATAATAATAATAATAATAATAATAATAATAATAATAATAATAATAATAATAATAATAATAATAATAATAATAATAATAATAATAATAATCGTATGGCCTCAGCTACCGTTTGCAGACATTTCGATTTGACGCCATCTGGCTGTCTGCTCGTCAATTTCGACGTTCCGGTTTACTCTGTCTGCCATCTAGCGGACCTAGAGTAAACCGGATCTCTCTTGGGCGTCTATGGCTGAGATTTAATACGATATAATCGCAACACATCGGATTTATAATAATTAAGTAACATTGGTGGCCCTCTTGGTGGAAGGGTGACGACTTCATTACACGGAAGTTGTGAAGAGAACTGCCACCCACGTCTACACAACGGGACGACGACAGCGGCCCAAATCACAAGAATACTGGTACGGTGACAGCGTAGCATCTACACGCAATGAAGGAACATTGGGCGTGGCCACGTTTTGGGTGGATGCCCACTCACTCGCATACACAAGCGAGTACGGTGAGAGCGTCTCCCGTATAACCAACAACACAAATAACCGAGCTCGATAGCTGTAGTCGCTTAAGTGCGGCAAGTATCCAGTATTCGGGAGATAGTAGGTTCGAACCCCACTGTCGGCAGCCCTCAAGGTGGTTTTCCGTGGTTTCCCATTTTCACACCAGGCAAATGCTGGGGCTGTACCTTAATTAAGGCCACGGCCGCTTCCTTCCCACTCCTGGCCCTTTCCTATCCCATCGTCGCCATAAGACCTATCTGTGTCGGTGTGACGTAAAGCAACTAGCAAAAAAAAAAAAAACACAACACAAATACACTTAAGTTATACGTCGGATATCGAAAAATGTTGACCTCAAAATTTATTAACGATACAAAGCTGAAATTACAGTGCAGACTCTGAAATAGTAGGCCTAGGAAACCATAAATTCTTACATTCAAACACCGGAAGAGGAGTTCACTGGGCATCTGTCCGGAGATCGACCTCCTTCTCATTCTATAGAGGAAAGATACAAGATCTGGGTGTTAAAACATATATCATCATTAACAAGAAGAAGTCCGGCTCCATGGCTAAATGATTAGCATGCTGGCCTCTGGTCACAGGGTCCCGGGTTCGATTCCCGGCAGGGTCGTAATTTTAATCACAATTGTTAATTTCCCTGGCACGGGAGCTGGGTGTATGTGCCGTCATCATCATCATTTCATCCTCATCAAGTTGCGCAGGTCGCCTACGGGAGTCAAATCAAAAGACCTGGATCTGGAGAGCCGAACTTGGCCTCGGACACTCCCGGCACTAAAAGCCATACGCCATTTCAACAAGAAGCCTCTTCTAATACCTGGCTTTTATGTTTTGGATAGAATTAGAATAAAAAATAAACGTCAAATATGTGACATTTGCAATTCCATGGAATTCCTCCATACTAACGAGCCATTTGTCCTGTCTTCTGTATACACAAAATTTACAAAATGCGGCGAAATTTAACATATTTCATTAGTTGCATCCAGGATCATCACGGCTTACTTTGACGAACACACAGCATTGCTCTTAAAGAGCTACAACTGCTAAAATAATTTTTACCACCCGTGAGACGCTTGTAACTTGTATAAGGGGCCCATTTACAGTCAGGCTGGTCGGCGAGCCGGTCCACGAAATAAATCAACGCCTCGAACCCGACTGGCTAGACTGTTACCATACAGTGGCGAACCGGTCCACCATTATGTAAGTATAGCGCAATCTGGGAAGTTCACGACGAATTGAAAATATATTATATAACAACATTACCTAGCTTTCCATTATGACCGGGCGAGTTGGCCGTGAGCGTAGAGGCGCGCGGCTGTGAGCTTGCATCCGTGAGATCGTGGGTTCGAGCCCCACTGTCGGCAGCCCTGAAGATGGTTTTCCGTGGTTTCCCATTTTCACACCAGGCAAATGCTGCGGCTGTACCTTAATTAAGGCCACGGCCGCTTCCTTCCAACTCCTAGGCCTTTCCTCTCCCATCGTCGCCATAAGACCTATCTGTGTCGGTGCGACGTAAAGCAACTAGCAAAAAAAAAAAAAACTTTCCATTATGAACTTATGTACAAAATTCGAAACTTGTTGTAGCTGTTGCAGCATTATAGTGCGTTGATAAGAAACGTGTGTGGGTGAAGGAATGGTTGAGAAATAAACCACGATTTTCTCTGTTACGAACTCTGCACGTACTAGCCTGCAGATTACAAGAACTTTATGCGTATGGACAGTAACAGTTTTTCCGAATTGTTTGAGTTGATTCGGCCAAACATTGAGAAATAGCAAACACACATAAGATGCCATCAATGCTGAAAAAGGTTAATAATATAATACTGCGATTTCTAGCGACAGGAAGAATTCATGGTATCAAAGCTACAATCCATTTCCGCACCTAGGTCGCCCCTTTTAGTCGCCTCCTACAATAGCCAGAGTATAACGTAGATGTATTCTTCGAGTGCGTCCCGCATCCACAAGGTGTATTATTATTATTATTATTATTATTATTATTATTATTATTATTATTATTATTATCTAGCATGTGTCCACGGCTTCGCCCGCGTTTATTCAACCACGTTAGACATTCCTAAACCGTTTACTTAAAAGCAAAAAAAAATGTATTTATTAACATTTTCACATTTAATATTGGTCGTTTTCCATTATTTTAATATTTCACCACCTTTCCACCCTTACCCGTAGGGATGTCTTACCCCACAGTTTTCTTTTTCAAACAGCAAGTCATATGTGTATCATGTTTAGTTGAGAGGTACGCCGAACATACACATGTACTTCCATAATCTTGACCATTTTGGGCATTCTTTTTCAGCCCTACTAACCTCCATACCGACCGGGAATGAACTTTTACTTGAACGGCATCGAGAGTGTCACAGTTCATCTCAGCTACCTCGAAGACCATGTATTTTCCAATAATATCGGTCATTTTTAGATTTTTACATTTTCATCCCCTTCCCTTAGAGGTGCTTACTTATATGTGTATCAAGTTTGGTTGAGAGCTATGCTGGAACATACACACATTCACGCGTAATCTCTGTCATTTTCCACATTTTCTTTTTTCACTCTTTGTGCCATTTTATATAGAAGAATAGGAATAAGAAGAAACAATATTAGCTTTAAGAAACACATCATATTCTTCCCACACTCTTGTTTAGGCAACCCACTGATCAGACTTGTCTTGCGGTTTGCTTGACTTCACCTATTTACTTTTTCAGCCCTTCTCATCCCCTATGCCGAACTACCGACTGGATTTCGTTCAAACCACTTCCTAAACCCTCTCAGGAGTAATAAGAACAAATTATGAAATTTTTAGCGAAATCGGCCCAGTTTATTTGGAGTCTATAAAGGGCACACAAAGAAACATTCATTTTTATATAGAGAGAAGAAGGGTAGAACGTCGCACTAACTTCACACTGACAACTAAACAACGATCACATAACAGCAAATGTCAACAGTGCTAACCAGCACTATTAGGTCGGTAGATGCAGAGTGGGTCTCGACCCATAAGTGGCCACGGCTTGTCCCTGGTCCAACAGTTCTGCACTCTGACCGGCCAACCAAGCAGAGGAGGGGTGGCTACGGCTCTACCGTAGCTCTACGCCTCTGCATTCGGGAGACGGGACAGGGCTGGACCTCACGTCTAGCTCCAACCGTCAGCTGTCCTGAGAATGGTTTTCAGTGGTTTTCCGCTCTCCTGCACTAAGGCGAAGGCCGGGACAGTTCCTAGTATAGGCTACGGCCGCCAACCCCCTCACCTTCTCCCAGCATCTCCTTCACCATAACAAATCTCCCGGCGTGAGAGACGGCGTCACGTCTAAGAGGCCCGCCTCCCCCTTCAATGGAGGAATGAAAACCTTTTAGTAGTAGTACCAGCACTACAATACTCCTCACAACAACGACAGTTGACACTGCTCCAACTCTACTCAAACACACTATTCCACACACACTGACTCCACGTCGGTACATATACAGTACTCCATGGCAGTTCACACACATACAGTACTCCACTCAATACTCCAACAAAACTCCAGCATGACGGGCGATACTCTGACACTGGCCATACCAACACTGACGACAGCCAGCACTACCACCGTGTCCTGCTCCGTGGCTGAGTAGTTAGCATGCTGGCCTTTGGTTCAAGGCGTCCAGAATTCGATTCCCGGTCGGGTCGGGGATTTTAACTTTCATTAGTTAATTCCTGTGGCTTGGGGGCTGGGTGTTTGTGACGTCTTCAGCATTAGATTTCATCATAGGTAGGGTCCCATCCTCACAGACGCGCAGGTCACTAACACGGCGTCAACTCGAAAGACCTGCACCAGGCCTCACCGGAGGCCTTACGCCATTGTTATTATACTACCGCCGTCCAACTCCTACTACAGACTGCTGCAGCTTTGTTCGCGACTAGCCTCCTTTTAAATCACTGTCGATAGATTTTATGAAATTATTGGGTTTCTTCGCATGTGTTCGGACTAGGATGTTCTTCGAGGATGGGTTTAGAGACGGAACATCTTCATTTCGACTTCCAGAAGGTCTGTGAAGAGACTGGGCGGAAGCAAAACAGGGAGAGGCCGGCCACGTCATCGGGTCGGCTGGGAAGTTACCGGTCTGACTTACTCATCACTTCCAGGAAATAATGAAGCGGTCTGCGACAGGAGTGGCACCTAACATTATTATTATTATTATTATTATTATTATTATTATTATTATTATTATGTGATGTAGAAATGTATAGATTTATGGGTTTCTTCGCATGTGTTCGGGCTAGGATGTTATTCAAGGATTCAGTTTTCAATGCGTTTCACTTTCGGCTACTATATCAATGCAATGCTAGAATTTTATAATAATGGTAGGATAGTGGACTAGTGTACGTGTTCAATAAATTTATTTGAATTCTGTAAGATCGGTGAAGATTATAATTTACCTTCAGTGATAGGGAATTCATTCTTACATTCTTCTCTTGCTTCTTTAATCTTCTTCTCCAAATCTTTTTTTGTCATCCCCGCCTGAAACGGAAGAGAGCGAGAGAAAATTAATTACAATATTCCGTACGAATTAATTGGTTTAATATACACTCCCAGTCTGGCTTGAGGTACGCCTCACTCAGCCGATAACGTTTGTGTTCCTGCAGTATGTACATAGTGGAATTTTTTTTTCAATACTTATTTATTGTCGCTTTAACTTAGAAAGTCATATCGCGACATTCATAATTATACATACAGGATTATTACAATGATTACATAGAGTTACAATTGCAAAAATAACAACAGTACATATTGATCAGGTAGTGATTACATGTCATTGAATAGATTTTGTTTCTCTAGAAAACTTAATGATGTTTTTACACTGAGTATCTTTGTTCAAGATGTCACATACACTATTATTCTGGTTTAAATTACACAACTGTCTTTGTTGATCGTATAGATGACATTCTAGTAAAATGTGATCAACAGTTTTTCTTTTCTTGACAGGTGTCACATATTGGTGGAGGTATCTTAGAGAATATAATGTGCATGAGTCAGTTTGCTATGGCCTATACGTATTTTAGTAATGAGCACTTGTTCTCGACGCTGAAGGAATGAAACATCAAATTTATCTGTAGATCCACGCCTGATATCATGGAGTCTTGTGGGTTGTTCCCGTGTCCACTCAGTTAACCATTGTTTTCGGATCTTTGTACTAAGAAAAGGAGCAACATCGGTGTAGGGGATTAGAAAGTTTGGATCATGTACAGGAAGACGAGTTGCTTCTTTAGCTGATATGTCAGCTTGTTCATTGCCTTTTATTCCCTTATGTGAGGGAATCCATGTTATGGTAAATTTCTGTCCTTTATTTTTCACAGTATTGAAAGTCTGCAGTATGTCTTGGGCTAATGTATTTGAGGATGATGCATTTTGAATGAGTTTTACTGTTGATAAAGAATCACTAAGGATTAAGAAAGGTTCTTTTTGAGGGGGAACTCTTTATGGATTCCATAGCTTTTAGGATAGCATACAGTTCACATGTGAATATGGAGCATGTAGCTGGTAGTGCATACTTCACTGTGTGATCAGGGTGGACAACAGCACAGCCGCTGCCATATTCGGTTTTTGAGCCATCGATGTATATAGGAGTGTGTCTGGGCAGACTTTCACATTTTTCAGATAGCATTTGTTTAAATACGGCACTGTCTGTTGTTTCTTTATTGAATTCACTTAAATCTAATATTATTGGTGGTGGTTCAGCTTTCCATGGAGGGAATGTGATGTCTTTTTTAGTTCTTCAAGCAATCGGGGGAACTGAAGAATTAATTTCCTGTAAGTATTGCGTAAACCTATATGTCTCTTTTGTTGCGAGGAATAGCGTTGAGGCTGATAGCGTGGGAAAACATACTCGTGTGCTCTGGAGTGAGGAGATGCCGTTATCTTCACTGCGTAGTTGATAGTCAGTTGTTTTCTGCGAGTTCAAAGCGGAGGTTCATTAGCTTCTATTAATAAACTTGAGATCGGGCTAGTTTTGAATGCTCCCAGGGCAATCCTGAGAGACGTGTTTTGAATCGGGTAAAGCATTTTCAATGAGGATGCTGTAGCTGAATTATATATAATAGAACCATAATCCAGTTTGGTGCGAATTATAGATTTGTAAGTGCACATTAATACATGAAGATCTGCTCCCCAGTTGTTAGCTGCCAATAATTTGAGTACATTAATTCGATGTAGGCAATCTTCTTTTTTACAGTTTTTAGATGAGAGTTATAGTGGAACTGTGCTTTATACAAGTGAATAGTACTCTGTATATAGAAGAGTGTAGGTTTGTGATTATGACATGTAATTCTAATAGTACATCGGTATATATAGCGAGTGATTTACATTTAGCGGATCTACATGGTGTCGGGCCTGTATGGCGTGGGAGACGACTTCCTGGCACACACGCCCCGATAGAACTTACATAACCTATGTCAGCTATTTCACGAGCAGTGGTAAGTGCTATGTCTGCTCGTGGTCGCGTTCACAAAATACTACTCTCCAACTCCGAGTAAATTCAGAGTTCACTCTATCCGTTCACAAAAGCAAAGAGTTAATTTCTACAAGGTGTTCAGAAAATGCATTCGAGTTAACTCAGAGTATACCCTTTTTACTCCGCGTAAAAAGGTAGGTAGATTTAACTCGACATGTCCAGTAATGCAATCATTGGTAGCGGTGAAAAATATTAAAATAACTTACTAGTACGAGTTTATTGACTTGGCAATGAATTCAAATTATTTTCTAGTTGTCGACAAAGAAGGACGTTGTGTATTGAATGAAAGAGATATTAGCGTCCAAAACAGAAAAGGTACTTAGGTACCAATATGATAATCGGCGGAAATAACATTTTTAAATTTTTATAAGACTACCCATGTTATAAATGATCAGCTGATTTATTTCAGCTGATTTATTAACCTGACGTTTCTATGATTTATTTGGTAAATGTATAATATCTATGTTTTTAGACGTCCTTCTGAATGAGACCATCTATCTATATATATAAAATAAGAGTTTTGTCTGTACATTGCTCAGAATTTGAAAATAATGGTATTTCTGTATCGGTCATGTCCATAGTAACAAGAAAATGCGCTTTTTACTTTTCCGTAATGTCTGTCTGTCTGTCTGTCTGTCTGTCTGTCTGTCTGTCTGTCTGTCTGTCTGTCTGTCTGTCTGTCTGTCTGTCTGTCTGTCTGTCTGTCTGTCTGTCTGTCTGTCTGTCTGTACACGCATCACGAGAAAACGGTTGAAGAGAATTTAATGAAAATCGGTATGTGAAGTCAGGGGATGAGCCTCTACAATCTAGGCTATAAATCATTTTACTCACGCTGAGTGAAATGGTAGTTTAGGGGAAGGCCTAAAATTGAATTCTCAACTATTTATGTTATTAGTGGTCTAACGAAAATCGGTATGTGAAGTCGGGGGATGAGCTTCTACAATCTAGGCTATAAATCATTTTACTCACGCTGAGTGAAATGGTAGTTTAGGGGAAGGCCTAAAATTTAATTCTCAACTATTTATGTTATTAGTGGTCGTATTTTAAAGAAAATGGGTATACAAAGTTGGAGAATAAGTTGCTATAATCTAGGCTATCAATAATTGTATTCACGATGAGAAAAATGGTAGTTTAGTGGAAGGCCTAAAATATAATTCTCAAATATTGTTGTTATTTGTAGTCCTATCTTGATAAAAATCGGTATGCAAAGTCAGGAAATAAGTCGCTATAGTCTAGGCTGTAAATTATTTTATTCACGCTGAGTGAAATGGTAGTTTAGGGGAAGGCCTAAAATGTAATTCTCAAATATTTCTTATTAGAGGTGTAATCGATGAATGCTACATAACTAGGGTTATATAGTATTAAATTTCCTATTATTCATGTCTTATACATTGTTACCGGACTGGCTATGATCACAAAGATATTCATGATTTTGGATTTTTGTTACTAAGTCCATATCAGCGCCGAGTAACCAGAAATGGGTAAACAGTATTTAATGAAAATCGGTATATAGAGTCGGAGAATAAGAAACTACAGTTTATGGTATAAAACATTTTACAAATCACGGAGTCGAAAGAAAACTAAATGTGAAGGCCTACAATATAGAAAGCTCATAACATTGATCAACAATAACATTACATTGACCATTGTTTGTCGTGATGTGCTTTGTGTCATCTGTTGCCCTTCATCTCCGGTAGATAGGATTACTGCTGCGTACAGAGTATTTTTTATTTGATTTACGTCGCACCGACTTAGATAGGTTTTATGGCGACGATGGGATAGGAAAGGGCTAGGAATGCCTTAGGCCTTAATTAAGGTATAGGCCCAGCATTTGAATGGTGTGAAAGTGGGAAACCACGGAATACCATCATCAGCGCTGCCGACAATGGGGTTCGAATTTACTATCTCTCGGATGCAAGCTCACAGCTGCGCACCGCTAACCACAGTCAACTCGCCCAGTCATACAGAGTGTAACAGCCTGCCTGAATATTGATGGGCAGTAGCTTGGGAGTTAGATAACTTTCTTCTTTAGCATGACATTCCCCTGGATTATAAATTTTCTGATACTACTGGTACGTAACACACTGGATCATCATAGCATTCGGGCTATTTAATCCCTACTCTGAGGCACTGATTGAAATGAACAGTGTGCATATTTAGCGGAATAATGGCAGATGAGTTTTCATGGCAATCTGTGGCCTGGTCATCCCAGCTCTGGAACTTTGGACTATTAGATCGGCACCGCAATCTAACCGCAGCACTGTTCGTTAAAAGTGATAAAACGTGCGGCTTTCCATTTGATCGAGTATTTTATATGATAGCATTGCTTTTAATCGCTACATTCATACTTACGTTTTTGTAATGACCTATGTTGATTTCAGGTTAAGAAAACCACAAAGTCAGTCTTTCTGAGAATCCCGTAGCGAAGCATGGGTACATCAGCTAGTTTAATTATATTATCAGAAATACCGCGCAATGCATTTATAACTCTCACAAAACAGATCTGTATGAATAAGGCATTTCTAAGAGCCAAATTACAGCCAGAAGTTGCTTTCGTTGATCTGCCAAGGGTCTTCCTCGTTCCCCGATTTTGGATTTAGAAAGTTTAGGGCCAATGACTCTCAGCAGATGTTCGAATGTTGATCGCTGCAATCGGAAACGTTGTTTAAATTCAGTTTCGTCGTAGTTCTTAGCAACATAATCTACATATACAGTTATTCTAAATGGTTTATCGCGCACCAGTGCAGAGCCGATATATTGGTACCCATCATCATCGTCTTAAGATTGTTCCTACGAGATAAAGAATAACGGATACTGTTTTAAGGCACAACTTGGTGAGGAAAATAGTAACAACTGAAAATTAGTCATTAAATTCCTCGCAAATGAGGTTATGGTAAAACAAATAACCTTCCTTGATTGATTAGCCGTGTTCTGTTACTCTGTCTTCACTCCAAGCGTTCACGAAATACCGTTACTAAGAGTTAACCTTACTAGTTGCTCTGCGACACTCTACTCTATTTGGAGTCATATTTTGAGAACGCAGCCCTAGAGGATACCCAAGTTGGCCTACAAGGAAACAGTGTTGTAATAGACTACTAACTATTACTCCACTGGTGGATGGCAATTGTAATGTACTTAAAATATCCGCCCTTCTTTTGGACGCTAATAGTAAAATAAATAAAATGTAAAATTTCATTGATCAAACTATTATTTCGGTTAGGGGTGCGCAGCTGTGAGTTCCCATCCGGGAGATAGTGGGTTCGAAGCCCACTATCGACAGCCCTGAAGATGGTTTTCCGTGGTTTCCCATTTTCACACCAGGCAAATGCTGGGGCTGTACCTTAACTAAGGCCACGGCCACTTCCTTCCCACTCCCAGTCCTTTCCTATCCCATCGTCGCCATAACCTATCTGTGTAGACGCGACGCAAAGCAAAACTGTAAAAGAATAAAATAAAAAATTATAATTTTTGTATCACAATTGAATGAACAAACGGATTATGTTTTAAATGTAAGATTATTAAAATATCATAGGTAGTTAATATGTTTCATTTGGCTGCCCCCGTTGTTTAACGGCTAACCTGCTGAACTGCCAACCATGAACCACTTATATATTCGTACTTAACTTTAATTGATTTCATTTTTCAATAACTTCAGAATTATACTCTTTAACCAATAGCAAAGTCTCGGTAATACTAATTTATTCGATTAAAATACAGAAAAATATCCGAACAAAATTAAATAAAAAATGGTTCAAATGAAGTTTGAAATATATCAAACCGCTCAACTGATAAGCCTATTATTAACTTCATGCAGAAAGAGCTCGTTCGAAGCTGAGTTCACTGATTATTACTACACACACTTCTTATTGGCATTATACTCTGTTGTATAAATGCGTGGAAAAAGTTAAATGTTCTGGAAAATTTGTGCATAAGGAAAATTTTAGGACCACAGAAAAATACTGATGGGGAATGGAGGAATAGAAAAAATGATGATCTCTACAAATACACCGAAAATTTCACTATTACCGTGCGAAAGGGAAGGCTAAAATTCTATGGGCATCTAGAAAGAATGGATGAGAAACGGCTAACTAAGAAAACATTCAAGTACATCACTTCGACGAAGTGGGCCGAAGAGGTAAAAATAGATGCAGTAAAAAGTGGACTTACAATGGATATGATTCACAACAGAAAAGAATTTAGAATCTGAGTGGACAGCATCAAAACATTCCAGAAGAAACCACCAAAATGTAGACCCAAATTGGTCATATCTGAGAAAAAAAAAGGAAGTGGCTCTGGGAGAAGAAGAAGAAGAAGAAGAAGAAGAAAGCCTTAGGTTCAATGCGGTCCATAGGCGACCAAATTCGGAAACAAGAAGGAGAAAAAGACTATATCAGGTGCGTTACGCATCTAGAAAATACCATTTCCCACCTAAAATATACCACCTGTGGGTGGGGGCGGTAGAATAACACCCACGGTATGCCCTGCCTGTCGTAAGAGGCGGCTAAAAGGGGCCCCAGGGGCTCTGAATTTTGGAGCGTGGGTTGGCGACCACGGGGCCCTCATCTGAGTCCTGACATTGCTTCCACTTACTTGTGCCAGGCTCCTCAGTTTCATCTATCCTATCCGACCTCCCTTGGTCAACTCTTGTTTTTTCCGACCCCGACGCTATTAGGTTTGCGAGGGCTAGGGAGTCTTTAATTTTCACGCCCTTCGTGGCCCTTGTCTTTCTTTGGCCGATACCTTCATTTTTCGAAGTGTCGGACCCCTTCCATATTTTCCCTCTGATTAGTGTTATATAGAGGATGGTTGCCCAGTTGTACTTCCTCTTAAACAATAATCACCACCACCACCACCTAAAATATTATATTTCGGCATCAATTTTCATTGCTGTAATTATTTTTTTAATTTGGTGCAGGTCTTTCCTGAGGTACGTGTCGCTGTGTTGCCACAGGTGGCAAGAGCAAGCATTTTTTACAGCTGTGTTGTGTTACACTCAACACAGTGCAACCAAGTGCCAATTCCTCTAGGTAAAAATAAAAAAAATAAAATAACAATTTCCACTGATTCTACAAAACCGCCCACACCATTTCCGTGCAGAATGACGTTAGGGTAGGGCAGTGGCGTGCAGTGAACCCAACTTTGTATGTACTTTTGCTTATTATTCCTTAGAACGCTTTTTGTAAAGTTTGAAAAGCTGCGAACATCTAAGCCAGGCCAAGTACAGCTGTCTCGACAAACCTCTCGCACTACCGCAGTTGAGCTTCTCTAGCGAGCTGGGTTTTCTTGCCGGCACGAAAGAGAGGAATCCAAGTGAAATGTATGTCGCTTGGTTGACGCATGCACTTGAAGCTTCCTTGTACTGGGAGCGGGGCGGAGCTGTGGAACCCCACCGACAGCAATTTAGGGCGACAGGAAGCTAGCTTGGATAAGGTATGTTGGTTTTAATACTTGACACTCGAAGTGTTCAGTGCCACACACTAGAGACTGCGAGAAAAATATCAACATCTTAACAGTAGGTATAGCCACTTGCACATTGTTTTGCTAATAAAAATAGAGCCAGTTTATGAAATCAATTGTAATATAGAAAAATATATATATATTTTGCTAGTTGCTTTACGTCGCACCGACACAGATAGGTCTTATGGCGACGATGGGACAGGAAAGGGCTAGGAGTGGGAAGGAAGCGGCCGTGGCCTTAATTAAGGTACGGCCCCAGCATTTGCCTGGTGTGAAAATGGGAAACCACGGAAAACCATCTTCAGGGCTGTCGATAGTGGGGTTCGAACCTACTGTCTCCTGAATACTGGATACTGGCCGCACTTAAGCGACTGCAGCTATCGAGCTCGGTGAAATATATTTTATTTTTGGACTTCGGCATGTATACAAAATTTTCGAGCAACTCATTGATGGCATGTGTAGAGTATGTTTTCCGATAGCCGCAGAAAAATATTTAGGTTGCCCAGCATGAACACAGATCTAAACGCGAAATACAAGAATTTTATATTTGGTTGTCTGTGATGGTGGTATATAGTGAATTTTTGTAGTGTTCCTCTTCGATTATAGGTGAAGGCTTAGCGAATTATGTGGCATTCTTCATGAATATAACGTGTGTTATACGTCGTGACGAATATTTTCCCTCGTTTGTTCTTGATGCACGTACACTCGGTAAGCGAGTGAAACTATAAAACTTCGGCGACGGTTAAATACCAGTTAAATTTTGTTGATTTAGTTGATTCAGTTTAAATTAGGTGTTTTAAGTTAAAAGAATTAGTTCTTCCCAGTGTATTTTTGTGAAAACCATGGCTGTACTATCACGAAGCGTCACCAGGTGAAACTGTAAGTACATTGTTTAATATCTGCCCTATATTAAGTAATGATGGTGTCGTCACTGCCGTGAATATCAATTTGGAGGTATGTGCGAGTGTGACCTTTCTCAGGTAGGGGCTGCCTGGTCGAGGCGGTAAAGGCGTTCTCGGTTCGCCCGGAAGGAAATCGTAAAATTTAAGAAACGAGATTTTCACTTCCGGAGGTGCATATGGCCCTGAGGTTCACTCAGCCTACACCAAAAATGAGTACCAGGTTAATTCCTGGGGGCAGCCACTTTACCCCATCACGTGCCGAGGTTAACAATGGTAGAAGCCTTTACCTTCCACTCCTCCAAGGGCCTTCATGGCCTGCACGGAGGTGACTTTGACCTCTCTCAGGTAGACCTTTCCACGAAAATAGCAGCCTTATAAAATGGTAATGTTGACTTTAGAGAGTGTGGTGCCGGGCTGAGTGGCTCAGACGGTTAAGGTTCGATCCTGGCTCAGTCCGGTGGTATTTGAAGGTGCTCAAATACGACAGCCTCCTGTCGGTAGATTTACTGACACGTAAAAGAACTCCTGCGGGACTAAATTCCGGCACCTCGGCGTCTCCGAAGACCTTAAAAAGTAGTTAGTGGGACGTAAAACGAATAACATTATTAGAGAGTGTGGTGGGGCTACGATTGTCCATATTTAAAAATAAAAATTTCTGGAGCTGGGGTGACGAATGTATTCGCTGCACAGCACTGGGCTAGGGTATGTAATTTTTTGCGAGGGGTCTGTGGGGCCCCTAAAGACCCGGACCCACCCTGCAGACCCTAACGCTACGCCCCTGCATTATAGTGTACAAATTTGCCTGCTATCACTGCACAAACACTTCACGAGCCAAAGCTTTGAAAAATAAGATATTAATTTACTAGGTACGGTAGTTACTGTTGATCATGGTACATACGATAGCAAGGGCGACTACAGCGGAGAAGGTGCAGACTAGCAGGAGTGTCTTCATGATGATCTCGACCGACGTGGCACACTTCACTTACACAAGGTGACTATCCGTATGAGCCACTCTAAACATATATTTATACTGAAATGTCCAAGGATACTTTTTATGATCGGTATATGTGGAAGGATGTTGGAAAACGCAACGAAGCATGAATCTTTTGACACGGAAATACGCTATAATAACGACTATGATAATAATCACTTCACGTAGGAGAATGTTCTCGAAAAGCCAACAAATTATTGACATATTCGTCCAATATCATATCAAAATTATTTCAGTTAAAGGCCTAAATATTTTTATATGTGACATCAGCTTCCAATGTATCTATGTTTAAGCCGGGCGAGTTGCTCACACGGTTGAGGTGCTGGCCTTCTGACCCCTACTTGGCAGGTTCGATCCTAGCTCAGTCCGGCGGTATTTGAAGGTGCAGAAATACGTTAGCCTCGTGTCGGTAGATTTACTGGCACGTACAAGAACTTCTGCGGGACAAAATTCCGACACCTCGGCGCCTCCGAAAACCGCCAAAAGTAGTTAGTAGGACGTAAAAATTAGTAGGACGTAAAAACAATAAGCCTAACATTATTATTTTTATTGTATGTTCAGTCGTCAACATGAAGGCTGGTTGGATCCTCAGCAGTTCCGCCATTAGCTGCCATAGATGGCATAGGCAGTAGTGACGACATTTTGGAGATGGCCGATGACCTTAGATGTTAGGCCCCTTTGAACAACTATCATCATCATCATCATCATCATCATCATCATCATCAACAACAACAACAACATTTTGAAGAAAATATTCTATTTTTATTCCATTTTAGGCGATTGAAACTAGGAATTATAGGAATTATTTTTAAAAAGCCATGTTTTCTTATCAGGTAATTATTTTCTTTATTTTCTTTAATCATTAATACGCATGAAATGTTCTTCGTCGCGGCTAACCGATTTGTATAGCGCCACAGCAAATAGTGGAAACTTTGCTCGTGCTATGAGAAAGGGTACCAGGGCTACTTTTTTTTTTGCTAAGGTCATAGACACTGAGGTATGATTCACCACCTTGCCGCGTGAATTGGTCAGTCTGGTGGTCTCTTTAGTGTCTGTTATAGTGTGTTGTCAAATACTGAATGGTTTTTAATGTATAATTACGCCCTATTTCTTTTTAATTGTAATAAATGTGTAATATTTTTCCTTTGGCGAAAGTTTTATTATACAGTGTTGTATCAAAATCTCAAAAAAACTATTATTACGGCATTACCGCTATATCTCCCACAAACCCGGGTACTGTTTGTTGTCTGTATATTTTTGTCCCCGCACTTTTAATTCCCAATCGCCGCTACTGGGCATAGGAATCACTGAAGAGGCGTATTAGAGAAATGAAGAATGATATTGTTTCCCGTTGCTTTCCTCAATTAGCCAGAAGTTGCAATTACATATCAGTCTGTCAAGCCCACTGAAATGCATGCACCAACCGACCCTATGAGCAACATTTTCACACCATTCGTAGGAGGGCTGGCTGCATAAAGAATGACGTTACTAGCATTGCTCATAACCCAGTCACTTTCATATTGTCAAAGCCAAGGATGAAACTGAGACAGATCAATGAAAGTAACAAAATTGTCTCGTCAGCAAAGGAATCAGCTTCCAGTATGAGACGTAAAGGATAACCCATCTCCGTACAGGCCGTAAAGGCCATTGGAGGAGTGGAAGCTAAAGGCTTGTCCTCTCCAAATAGCATCCCTACAAGATCAGAAAAGTCTTCCCTGTGGTGTTTCACAATCTACCGTAACTGCAAGTTACGGTAACTCATTCATACCTGCAACCTTACGCTGATGGAATTAGAGACATACCTAGTAGAAATGTATTTAGAAAGAGATGTTATAAATGCTTCATAGACTTAAGAGCTGAGTAATAAGGGTTATTCTGCCCGAAGGCAGGTCCGAACCTCCGCAGAGGCGTTCCTGAGCCGGAGTTTACGTGCGGTAGGGTGGCCAGTTCCTTTCCGCTCCTCCATTCCCTTACCCCCCACCAACAGCGCGTGGCAACCCATCCAACTCCTGACCACGCCCAATGTTGCTTAACTTCGGAGATCTCACGGGATCCGGTGTTTCAACACGGCTACGGCCGTTGGCTAAGAACTGAGTACATACAGATATTGTAACTTGTGATCAGCGATGGGAAAGGTACAAAATAAAAACAATAGGACTGAATTACAGTCATCTGAGAAATATTTAACTCAATTACAAATTATTTATTTCAACAAGTAATACGTAAAATTACAATTACTTTTCTGAATGCAGGTCCTGATATTTATTTGACATGGGGCTGGAATGCTACCGAAGTTTGCAAGGAAAAACATGTTACAGTACTTCATTTTCTACTTCTTTCTTCATAGACCCGTTAAACAACTATTATCGCCAAGTGAGACTCAAACATGACATCTTGAATGTCTGGAAATGATTGCTCCCAAACAAAATTTGCATCTCACAATGTTCTAATTATTTTAAGGGCCAAATCATTCAAAATATTTATTCCAGCAGGGGAATGGAACTTTATTTAACACCTTCGACTTCACATGTTCGTTCCAGTTTATTTATCGACCACGTGCAAACTCACAAAGTTGTTGTACACAATTATTATCTAAATCTCAACCACCGGGCGAGTTGGTCGTGCGCAATGAGGCGCGCGGCTGTGAGCTTGCATCCGGGAGATAGTAGGTTCGAATCCCACTATCGGCAGCCCTGAAGATGGTTTTCCGTGGTTTCCCATTTTCACACCAGGCAAATGCTGGGGCTGTACCTTAATTAAGGCCACGGCCGCTTCCTTCCAACTCCTAGGCCTTTCCTCTCCCATCGTCGCCATAAGACCTATCTGTGTCGGAGCGACGTAAAGCACCTAGCAAAAAAAAAAAAAAAATCTCAACCAGTAACCACAAAAAGTTGCGAGTAAGAGTGAATGTGCACCGCAACTTTTAACTTATACCATAGGAAGACAGTTTCAGGAGGTGTAACGTGTCGGAACGAAGAATTACCTGTAAGCCTGTCAGTCTGTATGACGTCAGACGAGAGCTGTGTAATGTAATGTTGCCTAGATAAACGGCGCTGTTGAGTATGCAACAGGATGGGTCGGTCAGCCGTAGCACTTTCGGTGGCAACGTGCATGCTGCTGATATTATCCTCTCTAAAGATTATGCGCAGTCAGCTTCTGTGGTGTAGTGGTTAGTGTGATTAGCTGCCATCCCCGGAGGCACAGGTTCTATTCCCGACTCTGCCACGAAGTTTGAAAAGTGGTACGAGGGCTGAAACGGGGTCCACTCAGCCTCGGGAAGTCAACTGAGTAGAGTTGGGTTCGATTCCCTCCTCAGACATCCTCGAAGTGGTTTTCCGTGGTTTCCCACTTCTCCTCCAGGCAAATGCCGGGATGATACCTAACTTAAGGCTACGGTCTCTTCCTTCCCTCTTCCTTGCCTGCCCCTTCCAATCTTCCCATCCCCCCACAAGGCCCCTGTTCAGCAAAGCAGGTGAGGTCGTCTGGGCGAGCTACTGGTCATTCTCCCCAGTTGTTTCCCCCGACCCAATGTCTCACGCTCCAGGACACTGCCCTTGAGGCGGCAGAGGTGGGATCCCTCGCTGAGTCCGAGGGAAAAACCGACGCTGGAGGGTAAACAGATTAGGAAAGAAATATATTACGTTCATACAATATTATGTACTTCAGTATTTGTGTCTCAGGAGTAATACAGAAAATATTGGAACTGTTGTATACAAACAGAAACACAACGTAAATTTATTGCTTCTATAAGTTTTTACACAATATGTACATAAATATAACTAAACTTTTCTTGAAGCTGGATGAACTTGTATGCAATTAATGATGATAATAACAGTAGACTGAGGGTCTGTTGAAATATACACCTTATACACATGAGAGTTCTACACACACACACACACACACACACACACACACACACACACACGAGTCTATCTTGAGGAGATAGTCTGTCAAATAAGAGAGAGTTCAAGATAGTCGAAAACGATCTGCCTTGTAGAATTACTAGTGCAACTTGCAATGAAAGTTCGTACTAACAGAATGCTAGTAATTGCCGTAGGCTTGTCATGAGCTGACATAAATATTCACAATTAGTAGAATACTAATGTTGATGTCGGAGCATAAGTGAGGACTGAGTGATACTGACATCGGGGCTCGACGTGGCTACAGGAAGCGGGAGGTGAGGCAGTGTCTAGAGGTGAAACCTCATCACCAGAATTCAGTCCACCTGTTCGATACACATGTTTAAGAGGGATAGCCTCCGTGTTCGACTTGCAGTGTAATCTGGCGTTAGACACCGGGGAGTCCTGGGAAGTAGCGGAATGCTGCTCCTTTTATAGCGCTGGCTGACGTCACAAGCAAGCGCACTGCAGTCACCTCGTAGAGTCTGGAAAGATCCGGGCTACGGCGTGTTGCGGAGCTATCAGGCGCAGAGCTGAGATCGCGAAGGACACACAACAGGAACCCCCAGTAGGATTAAGCCTTAGAAACGAGGGCTGCAACGAGAGGACACCTAAGTTTATGCTGCTATATAAATCCTCAATCTGACACATCAACAAATATAGTAACAGCCGTTATAAATTTGTCCTAATACGTTTTTGGGGCTGACTCCTGTCAGAAAGGAGAATAAACCTTTTGTAATCGAAATTGCAACAACGACAGAAGATTTCGAGCCATCTTCGTAGAAAAATCGGTGCCTTGGGGAGTGAAATGGCAAGTAAAAGCGATCTCATTACTGTCTCCTCTCATGCTATCCGAACTGAGACTTAAAAATAAGAGACTGAAAGCTAGAAGACAGATACACTAAATCGGATAAAACATTTGCTTTAGGTGTTTATTATTGCTCCATAAACTGTTATACATTTCTATAGAAACACTTCGTAGATCACTTCGTAGGTGGCTACAGAATCTGTCAGTATCACATGGAATAAGTGATAGCATTCTAAGTGTGATGAAACTCAAGTCGCAGCTGTTGCCGTTAGAAGAGCATGTGGGTTCTGTGGCAATTGATGAGATGTCACTGATAAGTCACTTGCGGGATATTTCCTCACTACAGATACTATGGAGGGTGGGACACTTAATACCAAAATAACCCTAAAAACATTTGCGTAGAGACATCTATTGGAGGACGAGAGATACCAAACATGACGATAACTGTACTGTTTATTACCAGGGCTTATAAATCTGGATTTAAGTTTCCGGAAACTCATTAAAGTTAACAGCACAGTTAAAGTTAGAAGCGCTTTTAGGCAACTCACAGGTAACTGTGGTGTACCAGAAACCGGCCATTATGATGCTCAGAAGGATTTATTCGAAGGATTTCAAGATTTGGGTAATGTTGCTCCATGCACTAGTTACAAACTAATAAATAATGATGGGTGGGTCTAGAACTCTTGCCAACCAACTTTAAACAAGTTATGGGATGGCGAGACACTTAAGTGTGTTGTATTTGATGTGCTGCGGAAAATTAGGGCAAGTGGTTTCATATCCAAGTCATTAGTTAGTGATCAGGAGTCAAATAACTTGAAGCTACACACGCTGCTAAACACATCTGATCAGAAACCGTTCATCTAGTTGGATGGTAACAGTGTGTACACAGTTTTTGATGCACCATATCTGCTTAAGTCAGTACGGAATAAGCTTAACAAGTATGATGTGGAATATTCTTTCTTTCTTTCTTTCTTTCTTTCTTTCTTTCTTCCTTTCTTTCTTTTTTCTTAATCTGCTCACCCTCCAGGGTTAGTTTTTCCCTCGGATTCAGCGGAGGATCCCACCTGCACCACCTCAAGGGTAGTGTCCTGCAGCGTTGGACATTGGGTCGGGGTATACAACTGGGGAGGATGACCAGTACCTCGCCCAGACTGCCTCACCTGCTATGCTAAACAGGGGCCTTGGTGGGGGATGGGAATATTGGAAGGGAAAGACAGGAAAGGAAGAGGGAAGGAAGCGACCGTGGCCTTAAGTTAGGTATCATCCCGGCATTTGCCTGGAGGAGAAGTGGGAAACCACGGAAAACCACTTCGAGGATGGCTGGGGTGGGAATCGAACCCCCTCTACTCAGTTGACCTCCTGAGGCTGAGTGGACCCCGTTCCAGCCCACGTACCACTTTTTAAATTTCGTGGCAGAGCTGGGAATCGAATCCGGGCCTCCGGGGGTGGCAGCTAATCACACTAACCACTACACCACAGAGGCGCACATGATGTGGAATATAAGGGGCAAAATAGATTTGTACCAAATTTCAAGAAGCATAGTATCTTACCGCCATTCTCACGAAGGCCGGGGTGCCTTACAGCTCAGGTTATGAGCCATTCTGTAGGTCGAGGTATATTAACAAATGTTGCCTTGAATACCATGACCTCTCTGGCTGTACCAACAAACATTTTGCTTGAAACATCTGATGTGCTTTTTGATGTGCTTTTTGACTCATAAAGAGTCTTCTACCCACTGGAATTTTCTACAAGAAATGTCAGAATATTTAAATAATTTGACATTCCTCAACAAGAATCGCAGTGTACCACCGTGTATTAAGGCGACACTCCGGAAATAAAAATATATTTTACCTAATGCATGGATTTTTACGAAACATTGTGGATATATCACCTACATAAAAGAGATATCACGAACATCTCTTTCATATACAATTGATAGATTTTCTAAAATCATTTTTTGACATTTTTAATTGCATTTTTCATGGAATTTAATTAACATGTTAATGTAAATTCGTAATTACGTAAATAATGAAAATGAAAACCTACAACCTGTTTCCAGTCATTGACAGGGTCAGGGATGGAATGAATGAAGCAGATATAGGCTATTAGTACGATGGGGTCGCCACTCCCAAAGTGATTAATTAATGACTGATAGATGCTATGAAATGAGAATGGAGAGTGTTGCTGGAATGAAAGATGACAGGGAAAACCGGAGTACCCGGAGTACCCGGAGAAAAACCTGTCCCGCCTCCGCTTTGTCCAGCACAAATCTCACATGGAACGAACGGGATTTGAACCACGGTATCCAGCGGTGAGAGGCCGACGCGCTGCCGCCTGAGCCACGGAGGCTCTACGTAAATAACATTTCTTTTAAAAGCACTACGTATCGATTTTCCTGTACATAATTTATATAAGGAGATGTATCGTACTTAAGTTTGCGTAACTTTTAAGTTCTGAAATTTTGGACTGAAAATCCCTACTACATGAAAAAAATTCTTCAATCAAAAATTCCACACGCAGGTTTCTTAATATAGCTGTGATACATATACCATACAAATTTTGTTACATTTGGCAGAATATGATGGGAGAAAAATGGGATTTAATTGTAAAATTACAATTGGCAAACAAAACATTATTGCAGTGATAAATTGTTTGGATTCAGCGGAATAACTTCGTGACAAGAAAAAAGAAACTCAATCCTCTCAATTTCAGTCATTAAAAAATCACCAAAATGACCAAAGATCGATTTTTATCGCCGGAGTGACGCCTTAAGGGCTGGCTTCTGAACATATGAGCGTTAAAATGTTATACATGACGCCTTACACAAGATTGTGTCGAGAATATTTTTTTTCAATTCTGCAGATGAAAGGAGGAAATAACGTAACTCCAGATTGTTCCAAATTAAGACCCGCCATCATGGCCACAATTTTTAACCAATTTCTCTCGTCCTCAGGTAATATAATACCAACTGTGAGATTGATCTGACAGCATATTTAAAAAAAAGAACGACTTCGAGTATTCATTTGGTGGACACCGTTAATCCTGATCTAATTAACTCCTCAACTAGAAATGAAAGTCCCCTTCCCGCGCAGTAGGGAAAATAATAGTAATCCACCAGCGATAAAAATTCATACAACCACATTTCAGCTGAAAATTGTAGTATAAATAAATAATTTCGTGCGGCTATTTCTAGCCGAGTGCAACCCTTGTAAGGCAGACACTCCGATGAGGGTGGGCGGCATCTGCCATGTGTAGGTAACTGTAGGATAGTGTTATGTGTGGTGTGTGATTTGTGGGGATGTTGGGGTCAGCACAAACACCCAGCCCCCGGGCCATTGGAATTAACCAATGAAGGTTAAAATCCCCGACCCGGCCGGGAATCGAACCCGGGACCCTCTGAACCGAAGGCCAGCACGCTGACCATTCAGCCAACGAGTCGGAACAAAATTGCAATGTAGACACAGTATATTTAGATAGTACCGTATCTTGCCTGGTATATTCGTGTGTATCTTTCGTGTGAATCTATTAGAGCATAGTACTATTAATAACCTGTCTAAGCATTTACTGTAGCTTTGTTCGTAATCTTTGAGTACAGTAGTTTTTGCAAATTTCAAACTTGAAATTTTCATTTCTGTATGTGCTTAGTAGTGATATACGGCACCGGTATTGCAATTAGGATACGTCTGAACGTAGTTTAAATTTATTGTAGTGTACTGTACAGTAGTATACGAGTAATATCTTATTAGAATTTAGCGTGGTTGTTTTATAATTGTAAAATATTTCTGTAGTACCGGTATAGTAGAGGTATCCGTAGAAACTATCTTAGTAAAATTCTGTTGTTGTAATTAGGATACCGAGCTCGATAGCTGCAGTCGCTTCAGTGCGGCCAGTATCCAGTAATCGGGAGATCGTGGGTTCGAGCCCCACTGTCGCCAGCCCTGAAGATGGTTTTCCGTGGTTTCCCATTTTCACACCAGGCAAATGCCGGGGCTGTACCTTAATTAAGGCCACGGCCGCTTCCTTCCACTTCCTAGGCCTTTCCCGTCCCATCGTCGCCATAAGACATATCTGTGTCGGTGCGACGTAAAGCAAATAGCAAAAAAAAAAAAAAAAAGTAATTAGGATAGGCTTAATTGCAGTTTAGATTTGTGTAATTCTTGTGTATTCCTTTCGGTATTCAGTAATTAACAGCAGTTTTTATCCTGTTAGGGTGTTGTAGGATAAAAATAGGGATCGACTAAGTAGTATTGTATTCGTATATTAATTACCTTATTGTCGTGTGATTTTTTAGTACTATCCCAGACAATATATCCCTCCGTTCATTTTTTTTGCACATAAGTTATTTTATTTTTCCTTTTATTACCTGGATTTAAATATATAGTTTGTTCAAAATCATTGTGTGTTGTATCTGTAAATCCACATGCTAAATAAATAAATAAATAAATAAATAAATAAATAAATAAATAAATAAATAAATAAATCCTTTTATTTTGATTTTTTCCCGTAAAGAATGGCTAAGGAGTGCAAGTGTGGGGACTGTGGGTGTAGCGAGGCATTAAGGGGTATGAGGGAGGAGTTGGAGAGTTTGAGAGAGATAATTACGATTCCCACAGAAGACAGGAAGGAAAATAGGCCTCCCTTAAGCAATGTACAGGTTGCAGTAGGTGTACAAGAGGGAGAGGAAGGAAAGAGGGGAGTTGTAGAAGACAGGTGGTCTAATGTTCTAAGGGGAAGGAGATTGCAGTCTAAGGGCTCTATTCAGGATCATAATTCAGGACAGGTGTCTGTGCGAAATCGGTACGAGCCACTCCAGGTAGAGCAACAGAGGGAAGACGAGGAACAGGGAACTCTTGCTGAGATGTGTGGAAGTAGGAGGAAGGGAAAAGGTAGGAAAGGTAAATGTAGAGTAGAGGATAGGAAAATACAGGTGGAACATCTTCATGGGAAGGAGAAAAGGGAGGAAGAAGTAGCTTCTGCAGCTATCAGGAAAGATAGGGCTGACCAGGAAGGGAGGGGATCAAATGAGGTGGGTAGGGTTGAGGCTCTGGTCATGGGGGATTCCATCGTTAGACATGTGGGGAAAGTGTGTGGAGGAAAGGGTACCAGGGTAGAGTGTTATCCAGGAATAAGGTTGAGGCAGATGTTGAGGAAAGTAGAAGAGAGGGAGGAGGGGAAGGAGAAGGAGAAGGTGGTAGCGTTTCACGTTGGTACCAACAACGTAAGGCAAGGTGATATATGTACCAACATAGTTGGGGATGTGTGGGATCTGGTAAATGCAGCACGGGTGAAGTTTAAGGAAGCGGAGATTGTTATCAGTGGAATTCTGTGTAGGAGGGATACTGACTGGAGGGTGATTGGGGGTTTAAATGAGACTAGAGAGTAGGTATGTGGGAAACTGGGAGTGAAATTTCTAGATCCTAATGGGTGGGTAGGAGATAGGGATTTGCGCTCAGATGGCCTTCATTTAAACCGCAGCGGTACGTATCAGTTAGGAAATGTGTTTGGAAGGGTAAAAGGGAGGTACATTCAGGGAAAAGGGGTTATCTAGGGAGCGATGATAAGGGTACAGAGATCTGGAAGTCAAGCAGGGGTGACAAAAAATGTTAGTGTTGAACTGTAGAAGTAAAGAAAGGAATAGAATTAAGTAATTTAATAGATATATATTTACCAGATATTGTAATAGGAGTTGAATCTTGGCTGAGAAATGATATAATGGATGCAGAAATTTTTTCACGGAACTGGAGAGTGTATCGTGGAGATAGGATAGGAATGGTGGGAGGGGGAGTGTTCATTATAGTAAAAGAAGAATTTGTAAGCTACGGTCAAGTTAAAGATGAGAAACATGAAATTCTAGGTGTAAGGCTCATTTCTAAAGATAATAGGCAACTTGATGTCTTTGGAGTGTACAGACCGGGAAAGGGTAGCGCTGACACGGATTCAGAATTATTTGATGAGATAATCAGCTATGTGGGAAACGACATGGAAAGGAATGTGTTTGTAGCGGGGGATCTGAAATTACCAAATGTCAATTGGGAAGGAAATGTGAACGACAGGAAACATGACCAACCAAATAATGGCAAATAAGCTAATATGGGAAGAACAGCTGATTCAGAAAATGATGGAACCAACTAGAGGGAAAAATATCCTGGATGTGGTGCTGGTAAAACCAGATGAGCTCTATAGAGAAACCGAAGTAATATATGGCATTAGTGATCATGAAACTGTTTTTGTCGTAGTTAAAAAAATGTGTCAGAAAGGAAGGTCTTAAAAGTACCATATGGCTGGTAAAGCAGGCATGAGGCAGTTTTTAAAAAGTAACTATGATCGGTGTAAAACGGTAAATAAAAATGTAAACAGTCTCTGGGATGGGTTTAAAGCATTTGTTGAGGAATGTGAAAACAGGTTTGTAGGTAAGAAGGTGGTAAGAAATGGTAAAGACCCACCTTATTAAAATAGAGAAATAAAGAGACTAAGGAGGAGGTGCAGATTGGAAAGAAATGGAGTTAGAAATGGCTGTGGAAGTAAGGAGAAATTGAAGAAACTTACTAGGAAACTGAATCTAGCAAAGAAGGCAGCTAAGAATAACATGATGGCAAGCATAAATGGCAGCCATACAAATTTTAGTGATAAATGGAAGGGTATGTATAGGTATATTAAGGCAGAAACAGGTTCCAAGAAGGACGTTCCAGGAATAATTAATGAACAAGGGGAGTGTGTATGTGAGGATCTTCAAAAGGCAGAAGTATTCAGTCAGCAGTGTGTAAAGATTGTTAGTTACAAGGATAATGTCCAGATAGAGGAGGAGACTAAGGCTAAAGAAGTATTAAAATTTACATATGATAAAAATGACATTTACAATAAGATACAAAAGTTGAAAACTAGAAAAGCGACTGGAATTGATAAGATTTCTGGGGATATACTAAAGACAATGGGTTGGGATATAGTACCATATCTGAAGTACTTATTTGATTATTATTTGGTTGAAGGAGCTATACCAAATGAATGGAGAGTTGCTATAGTAGCCCCTGTGTGTATAGGAAAGAGTGATAGACATAAAGCCGAAAATTACAGGCCAGTAAGTTTGACATGCGTTGCATGTAAGCTTTGGGAAGGCATTCTTTCTGATTATATTAGACATGTTTGCGAAATTAATAACTGGTTCAATAGAAGGCAGTTCGGTTTTAGGAAAGGTTATTCCACTGAAGCTCAACTTGTAGGATTCCAGCAAGATATAGCAAATATCTTGGATTCAGGAGGTCAAATGGACTGTATTGCGATTGACCTGTCTAAAGCATTTGATAGGGTGGATCATGGGAGACTACTGGCAGAAATGAGTGAAATTGAACTAGACAAGAGAGTGACTGAATGGGTTGCTATATTTATAGAAAATAGATCTCAATTAGAGCAGGCGAAGCTTTATCTGACCCTGTAATAATTAAGAGGGAATTCCTCAGGGGTGTATTATTGGATCTTTATGTTTTCTTATATATATATAAATGATATGAGTAAAGAAGTGGAATCAGAGGTAAGGCTGTTTGCATATCTTATCTGTATAGAGTAATAAATAAGTTACAAGATTGTGAGCAACTGCAACGTGACCTCGATAATGTTGTTATGAGGGTGTTTAGGGGTTGTAGTAAGGATGTAAAGGAGAAGGCATATAAGTCTCTGGTAAGACCCCAAGTAGAGTATGGTTCCAGTGTATGTCACCCTCACCAGGATTACCTGATTGAAGAACTGGAAAAAATTCAAAGAAAAGCAGCTCGATTTGTTCTGGGTGATTTCCGACAAAAGAGTAGCGTTAAAAAAATATTGCAAAGTTTGGGCTAGGAAGAAGTGGGAGAAAGAAGACGAGCTGCTCGACTATGTGGTATGTTCCGAGCTGTCAGCGGAGAGATGGCGTGGAATGATATTAGTAGACGAATAAGTTTGAGTAGCGTCTTTAAAAGTAGGAAAGATCACAATATGAAAATAAAGTTGGAATTCAAGAGGACATATTGGGGCAAATATTCCTTTATAGGGAGGGGAGTTAGGGATTAGAATAACTTGCCGAGGGAGATGTTCAATAAATTTCCAATTTCTTTGAAATCATTTAAGAAAAGGCTAGGAAAACAACAGACAGGGAATCTGCCACCTGGGCGACTGCCCTAAATGCAGATCAGTATTGACTGACTTTTTTTCTTAGTAAATCTTTGGATGAAGACCATCTTGACCTAGCTCAATTCAATCACCTACAGTACGTATTGTAGCAGGATTGGTTTGCAGCAAATTACCTCATTATGAGTGTAGGAAAGAATTGTCATCATATGAGGAATCATACCGTTTAGAAGAGTTTCTTATTTCTATGAAAATGTATGATGCTCTTCCCGGCGTATAGGTGTTATCAAGAAAAATATCTGACTTATTTAACAATATTTTTTGGAATGTTTAAATGCTTCCTGTTATAAAGTTAAATGAAGAATCAGTGTCTTGGTTGACAATCCAAAGGAGCTAAATATATTTAAGGATTGTGTTACTGCTTACGTTAAGCAGTATTTCAATGTAATGATTAATTGTTTTGTTAAAGAAACGGATGATGTATGTGGAAGAAGGATGGACAAAATACGAGTAGAAAAGCAAAGAAAGTAATGCATTTGTAACTTGCACTAAGTAACTAAGTAAGCCAGGCCCCGCGGTGTAGGGTGCAACGCATCCGCCTGTTACCCGGCGGCCCCGTGTTTGTGTCGTCCTTAATCTTTCTTTCCTCACATACAACATTCCACACTACCGCCATTCCAATTACACGCAGGTTCATACAATATGGTGCCAGTAGAGTCGAAGCCCCGGACAAATAGCATTAATGTGGTTATTGTTAGAGGAAATACAACTGGACAACCACCCTCCATTAACACTATTCAGCCGGGCTGAGTGGCTCAGACGGTTGAGGCGCTGGCCTTCTGACCCCAACTTGGCAGGTTCGATCCTGACTCAGTCCGGTGGTATTTGAAGGTGCTCAAATACGTCAGCCTCGTGTCGGTAGATTTACTGGCACGTAAAAGAACTCCTGTGGGACTAAATTCCGGCACCTCGGCGTCTCCGAAAACCGCAAAAGAGTAGTTAGTGGGACGTAAAACAAATAACATTATTATTATTAACACTATTCAGAAAGAAAATGGAAGTGGTCTGACACTGCGGACAGGCAGGGGATGCGGTGGATATTATTCTACCACCCTCATCCACAGTATAGTACGGCTCCATGGCTAAATGGATAGCGTGCTGGCCTTTGGTTACAGGGGTCACGGGTTCGATTCCCGGCAGGGTCGGGAATTTTAACCTTAATTAGTTAATTTCGCTGACACGGGGTCTGGGTGTATGTGCTGTCTTCATCATCATTTCATCCTCATCGCGCGCCTACGGGAGTCAAATCAAAAGACCTGCATCTGGCGAGCCGAACTTGTCCTCGGACACTCCCGGCACTAAAAGCCATACGCTATTTCATTTCATTTCATCCACAGTATAGCCTACCTCATAAAAAGCGACTAGAAGAGGGATCAGAGACTCACAACTTTTAGGGGGATGGGTTGAAGATTGTTGTTATCGGATGTGGGGTGAGGTGAGGTGAGATGAATCTGTCGTGGCGGGTTTTTGTGACCGGATGCACTTCTTGAAGTCAACCTCATCAGAGAAGTTAATGAGATGAAATGAATGACGTGATATATGATACTAGGAAGGGAGAGGGTGAAACCCGGTGCCGGCACGTAGCCTTCTCCGGTCGAATAGCACCAAGGGGTCTGCTTAAAGCTTAACATCTCCCTCCGACGGCGAATCGCCATCATCACGTCATATTCCCTCACTCCATATGAGTACTGCCGAGAGGTTTGGAATTGAATCCAGGCTTTTGGCACGCAATCTATTGATTAGAAATCGTATTCCATCACCTCCCCTACCCTACCGGCCAATATTCTGATGGTGGAAATTTTTTCGACCAACGGGACTCGAACCGGCTAACCTCGGTGTCAGACCTTTTAGACTTCAACGCCACCAGCGGGGCTTGCGGAGAATGAAGGTATCGGTTATAAAAGGGGAAGGGCCACAATGGTCGTGAAAATGAAATAATCCTTAGGCCTCGCAAACGTAACACCGTCGGGGTTGGAAGAAAACAAAACATGACGAAGAGAGGTCATATAAGAAAGATGAAATTGAAGAGCCCGACACTATTAACACGTTCCGTGCGGTTCGGGTCACCATGTGCCCCGAAACATGTTACTCTTATCCGTCGGTGCGAACTTCCCATAATTGCGAAGTAAGTAACTACGTCCTAGTTACGAATTTCTGTTAACTAATGGCAACATAGTGTTCCAATTGAAGTGAAGGATCGTGGCATACTGCTAGTTTTGATCGGCCCACCGGTGACCCAGTTATTTCCGGGGTCATTTCTGTTTCACGCAATTGTTGAATCGGAACACTGTCGCACAGATAAATACACTGGAATGTCTCCTCAACAATAACGCACACAACAAGTGCACTTGCATTGTTTAGGATTTAATACTAGGGAGTAAACAAAGTCAAATTCGTCAGGTCACCGGTGACCCGAACCGATAATAACTAAAGGCAGCATCGGGTCACCGGTGGGCCGATACGACGTAACATTAAGTCATCGAAATTCACTGCCGCAGAGAACGTGTTAAGTGGAAACAATGTCAGACTCAGGTTGGGGAACCATGGTCGCCAACACACGCTCCCAACTTCAGAGTCCCTGGTCCCCCTTTTAGGCGCCTCTTACGACAGGCAGGGGATGCCGTGGATATTATTCTACCACCATCATCCACAGGAGAACAACCACAATATCGCCTGCCTGTCACAAAAAGCGACTAAAAGAGGGACCAGAGACTCTCAACTTTTAGGAGGGTTGGTTGGCGACCACGGTTCCCTTAGCTGAGTCTGGCATTGTTTCTTCTTGTGGCTGACTCCTCACCTTCACCTTTACCATCCGACCTTCCTTGGTCAACTCTTATTCTTTTCTGACCCCGACAGTATTAGGTTTACGAGGTCTAGGGAATCTTTCATTTTCACGCCCTTTTATAGCCGATACCTTCATTTTTGAATAGCTGAACCTCTCCCATTTATCCCTCTTTAGAGGTAACACAGAATGGTTGCCCAGTTATATTTCCTCTTAAAAGAGTAATCAGCACCACCTCCTCGAACCACGGATGCATTCTACCGCTTCCACCCGTATGGGGTAGTATATAATAAATATATAAACAAGTAAATACAAAACTTCAATGGCCACAAGTTATTTAAATCTATAGTTCTTATAAATTCTTACATTGCTTTGTTCTTTGTCGATCTTATTCCTTAATTACAGCTTCTCATGACCGAAACCTTAATAAAACATGTATGTTGCTAAGGTCCGGCTCCATGGCTAAATGATTAGCGTGCTGGTCTTTGGTCATAGGGGTCCCGGGTTTGATTCTCGGCAGAGTCGGAAATTTTAACCATCATTGGTTCATTTCCCTAGCACGGGGGCTGGGTGTATGTGTTGTCTTCATCGTCATTTCATCCTCATCACAACGCGCAGATCGCCTACGGGAGTCAAATCAAAAGGCCTGCACCTGGTGAACCAAACCCGCCCTGGGATCTCACAGCACTAAAAGCCATACGCCATTTCATTTCATTTTATGTTGCTACGTTATCCTCCCCGTCCGGTGCTTTCGCGAATGTTCGGCGTATTCGCCCTCGTTGCAGGGGGAGGGGCATAAAACAAATATAATTGTACCGGGCGGTACACCTCCGCTCCGCTAATTCAAACATTGCGCCAGTTGAAACTCCTCTACTGGAGGAAGCCTGAACTTTAACTACAGTGTTAATTCTCTAGTTTCTCAGAAGATGTCCCTACTTGTAAATTTTGAAGTGTTCTGAACGGTGTCGTTTTCGATGTATTTTTGTTTTGCCTGTAGTAAGAAGTGTGAACATTCTCTTCTAGATGGCACTACTGAAGGACTACAATTATGCACCCTAGTGCGAAGTGAAAGAACTGTGTTTTTGGAGAAATTTTGTGTTCATAAGTTTGTTCTTTGTTAAATTTCTTTCAGTCATTGTTAAGTTGGCTGTATAACCCTTCACTTTCCGCCAGTTTTGAATTCGACCAATGAGTTATTTTTGTAATTAATTTTCCACCAATCCTGGTTTCCTTCTTCAATTTTGACATGTAATCTTTTGGCCGTCCAATAAAATGATTGTGGGCGGGTGTTATCATTCCTGAAAGGTCTCGAATGTTCCTCGAGGGTATATAAACTGCTGATTTTCGGGTCTCTGCGCCACTTCAGTAACATCTATCTGTGTGTAAATTATGTAGCAGGGGGCGGGAAGCGCCTCTTTCTTCGGGCAGCAGTTCAACCACCAGGTAAAGGCCGTCTTATAACTTATTTTCTTGCCAGCTCAGCAGTTTAACCCTCGGGGCGGGTTCGAAACCTTCTACCATGTAACTTTCCTCTAAAATGTAAAAGTCTCTTGATTTAAATTCTGCCTCTGTAACTACATATGGGGATAGAGAGTGCTTAACCCTCTCGAGCTCCCACTCAAATTGCTTTGAGGTGAACTTATTTTCACTACCATTTCTTCCCTTCTGATGTAATGTAAATCGTTTTCTTATATGAGTCACCTCTTTAGTATGGGATTAGCCCTTGCATTAGCGGCCTAGTGCCAAGTAGGTTTTAATAAGGCGTATTTGGAGTGCGGTTTCGCCTCCTCTCAAGTTGGTATTTTGGAGGCCATGTAATTGTCCTGTTTCTTTACTTAATAGGCCTCAGTGGGTTGGGTATTTTTACCCCTGTTTTCATGTGTTTGGAGGTCAGCTTGAAAGTTGAGTTTGGTGTGGCCTTTGATAGGCTGGAACTTTGAGAGCGGGTTGCTCTTTCAAAAAAGGTTTCTGTGTGCCTCGAGGAGGCTTTACTGTGTAATTGGGAGTAAGTGCCCCCGGGCATGATAGGGGTTTTCTCCCCCTTTTATTGAATCTTGTATATTCGAGTAACGTTGGGCTAATTGCTCAAGAATTGTGTGTCTGGGTCTCAGAGCCCAAATCCTGTAACTACCGTAATTGTACATTCTTGATTGGTTGCTAGGCTACTGTGTACCTGTTATATTTGTTATTTATTGATCTTGAAAAGAAAATATAACCTTGTTAAATTTTAAATTAACTTTAATTTCGTAGATTGAGACCTATTCATCCCAGCACCTTCTTTCACCTCTAACTACCACGGATAACTCCGTAATAATAATAATAATAATAATAATAATAATAATAATAATAATAATAATAATAATAATAATAATAATCCACAGCCTGTTTCCAGTCATTCGACCGGGTCAGGAATGGAATGAATGAAGCCCCTATCTAGCGGCGAGGATAGAAATTGTGCCGGCTGCCAAAGCCTGTCGCACTCCTCTGGGGCAATGATTAATGACTGACAGATGAAATGATAGTGGAAGGTGTTGCAGGAATGGAAGATGACAGGAAAAACCGGAGTACCCGGAGAAAAACCTGTCCCGCCTCCGCTTTGTCCAGAACAAATCTCACATGGAGTGACCGGGATTTGAACCACGGAACCCAGAGGTGAGAGGCCGGCGCGCTGCCATCTGAGCCATGGAGGCTCAATAATAATAATAATAATAATAATAATAATAATAATAATAATAATAATAATAATAATAATAATAATAATAATAGGCTGGGTGGATCCTCAAAAGAATTCGGCTTTTAATTTCTAAGACGTACCGAAAGGCACGGCTAGTATAAAGCTCATTAGGAGGTTTATCAAGGAGGTATTCCATATTTTTAAATGTCATTCTTAATTTGTTATGATTGTTCAATTATTTTAACAAAAATATTTCAAATGAGTGCGGATGTATTCAACGCAACTGTAGCATTGACAAGTATGCAGTTCACACCAACACGCTAGATGTCACCACCGTCGCTATTCGCACTCCGCCCAATGCTGTTGAGATAGAGCTGTCGGGTATTAGTATATTAAAGTATTTGACTTTTCTCCGCCCATCCGATTGCACCATCGTTTTTGACATAACAAAACACGAAGAGTCTCCCTCATTCTTTTTTGTCGGTATGATTATGGTGCATCTTGTTCACACAAGAAATTATTGGCTGATTATTTACAAGAATGTCCCCTAAATCAGATTTCCGATATTGTATGTACTTGCTGCAAGGATATTATCTATATTCGGTTCGAAATTTGCGTAGGAACAATTACTTCAGTTACCTTTTGTTATAAAAGTTGCTTGGTCCAAATCCCGAAGTACCTTGTTAGATCACGACCTAACATTCAGTCTTCGATTACAAATTGACCAGACATTACGTTCTAATATTCATAAAAAAATTATGTACCATGATACAGGTTGAAGTGTAATGTATCCTCTATATGCTGGGATATCCGTAAAGCAGAGCTTAAGGTCCAGCAGCCAAGTGCCGTTGCTTACTTAGCACCACCCGAGAGACCAGTGTAGGGTATTTTAAGGTTATACCTACGGACGTGAAGCAACGTGACTTGGCTGCGTACACTGGACATTATATTTTAACAAACCAAATTTTACCTACAGTCTGACATGTAAATATTTATATAAGTTTATTGTATGTTTCCTGTGTATCCTTATTTTTGCCATACGAAATAAATAACATTCATAAACTAGTTAAAGAAAAAAACGAAATAGAAAGTACAGGAAAATGTCTACGTAATTGTTCTGTATGGCTCTCTTCTACATTGTAGAAAAACTGTGCTATGTTGTGTCATTTTTTTTTTACGTTATAACATGGCTGTTCTTCATATACACTGGAAGTTTTATATATATTTTCTCTTAACGTAGATCCGAAATGTAGTTGTTTATAATCTGTGACCAGTAGCGGCAATAAGAACCCCGCAGACCCCATGGGAAGGGGGGCCCATGACTGTTTCTCAGCCGGCCCCACGGTGTAGGGGTAGCGTGCCTGCATCTTACCCGGAAGCCCCGGGTCCTATTCCCGGCCAGGATAGGGATTTATCCCTGCATCTGAGGGCTGGTTCGAGGTCCACTCAGCCTACATGATTGCAGTTGAGGAGCTATCTGACGGTGAGATAACGGCCCCGGTCTAGAAAGCCAAGAATAACGGCCGAGAGGATCCGTCGTGCTGACCACATGACACCTCGTAACCTGCAAGCCTTCGGGCTGAGCAGCGGTCGCTTGGTAGGCCAGGGCCCTTCGGGGCTGTTGTGCCATGGGTTTTTTTTTCTTCGTGACTGTTTCTTAATTCAGTAGCTGAAGAGTGAGTTTACATATTAATAAAGCTACACAGCACACAGAGGGTTATTCCAAACTTAGGCCGTCGTAGTGCAGAGCTTCTCTCATCAATAGGAGTACGGTAGTTATTTCTGAAAGAATGTGGGTTTCCCTACCTGTTTCAATAATAACCATCCCTTGCTGCCACTCACGACAATGAACAAGGTTTTTGAAGTGATTAGCCAGTTCTGAGAACCCAGTGGTCAGCGAATATGCGATAACAAAGACAGCCTCCTCATCTAAACTCTAAATACTGAAGTTTCGAGCCTGTTTATAACTCTCATCCCACATGCACATGCAAAGGGCCCTTTACAAGCTCAGACATTTACACAGATCTGTCTGTACAGACCGTGTTTGTGCAAACAAGTCGTTGCGTGTAAATGTATCACCGACCGTAATTTTGGTCTGTACTGCGGTCTGTGTTCGGCCTGTGCAAAGTCTGGCGAAATTTGAATTAACACAGACCACGCGCAGACGAGTCTGAGCGTGTAAAGCTTACGCAGACAACGCTGCAGACATACAGCACAGTCCTTCGTCTGGGAGCGTGTATGTAGTGTTGTACTGTAGTTTAGTGTTCGCTCTCAATACAGGAACAGCTATGAGTGAGTTTACTCAAGATTCGCATAATTGTACCCGTAAATTTATGATTGAATTCATAGAACTCTATAAATCATTGCCAAGTGTTTGGAAGATCAAGAGCAAAGAACACAGTGTCCGGAATGGAAAAAAAATGCGGCATATGATGTATTAGTTCCTAAACTAAAATTTCCTTATCACAACTTGTCCATCTATCATGACATTAAACATTAAAATTAAGCCTACTAACTATTTACACCCAATCTTTAAATTATATTTTAATTAATTAATGAATTAATTGATTCATTCATTCATTTTGTCCTAGATGTTAACAGTGTTATATGATCTAGGACAACATGCAGGCCTATCTTAACACTTCGTGAGTTCAATTAGTGCTTCATGTCACAATTCTGTACCTGATCCAGTTATACTACAATTACAACACACATTGTGAATGACTGCATGAATAGATAAATGAATGAATGATTGCACGATTGAATTGTATTCATGCATATTTGTATGACCCAATAAATACCGCTACTCTTTTCTCCCTGTCATGTATAACCACCAGCTGAAAAGAGAAAATTGATGAATGAATGCACTCAACTTACAGCTACAGAAGTCCAGCAGCTGAGGAAGGAACGCGCAATCTATTTTACCTAAGCAAAATAATGCCTTTGAATTCTCACCTTTAAATATTCCTCTCCTAGAACTTAATATATAGCACGGCATGTTTCCGGAATGATGTGGCTTAACGATGAAGGAGACACTATAGCAGAAAATTTAAGGTCCGCATAGCTTTTTCCCGTTGCCAGAAACCTCAATGTTACTACAGTCTTTCTAAAGTGCTTATCGATTCTCTCATTACACTATCTTCTCTCCTTATATATGTGTGACATACTGCAACAGCACTAAGAATGTCTCTTCGTCCATTCTCAAGTAAACTAGTCATCTTTTTCCAATTTTAACTCCTTCAAAAGATCAACGTGCGAAAGCGAAACGCGTTGTAGAAGCCAGCCTTTTGTCCACCTTCTACGTTGTGATTTCTTTCTCTATTTAACTTCCGCCGGATCCCGTGAGATCTCCGAATTTAAGCAACATTGGGCGTGGTCAGGAGTTGGATGGGTTGCCACGCGCTGTTGGTGGGGGGTAAGGGAATGGAGGAGCGGAAAGGAACTGGCCACTCTACCGCACGTAAACTCCGGCTCAGGAACACCTCTGCGGAGGTTCGGGCCTGCCTTCGGGCAGAATAACCCTTACCTACCTACCTTTAACTTCCGAAATAACAACACTAGACAGAAGTATCACTTTGTAAGTTAATTGACTTATAATCTGGCCATGGTCAGGAAATACTACCTGCACTCGTCTCGATTAGAAATACAGGACTGTGCGAAAACGGTGCATATTATCGGAACGTATAAACGCAGCGTGAACAGTGCAAACCAGATGTGCAGACGATCGTTGCAAATGTGGTCTGTGCAAACAAGTCTGAACGTGTAAAGGGCCCTTCAGACTGCAACAATATCACCAGTGACTTTCAGAGGGAACATCGCTGAACAACGCTTCGTCTCTAGGCTACTCGTCAACGCTCGGCTCAACTCAGCTCGGATTTGGAGCGCTACGGAGCAAGTGAGGAAGAGGGAGACAGCGGAGCGAACGAGACAGGCGTGGGGAAAGAGAGAGACAGCGCTATTGCTCCAAATCGAGGAGTGGGGGTCTGCACTCTGGTCAACCAAGCGAAGTTGTCTTTTGCACCGTGCACAGTAGTGGTGGGGACGGAGCGGAGCAGTTGTTGTGACGTCACCACCCGGTAGTACCGAGTAAACTACCGAATGAATGTAATGTGACGGCACGTTTAAATACGTTATTGGTATGGCAACGTAAATTCAGTGCCCTTTTCTCACAACATAACCATTTTGCTGAATACAGCAATGTTGCTTTCTGCTGGAGAAGCCAACCTGCTCATTTCATCCTTGTGATGCCTCTTGATATAATCCCACAGATTTGATACGCCACCACCCGTCGCGTAAATGCGGCCGCAAAATTTGCATTTTGTTTATTTTTATCACCAGTAATTTCAAAGAACTGCCATGGATCAGACGGTTTTCGTGGCATTTGTGGTACAAATTTCTGTAAAAATTTATGCAATTCCTTAAATTTTCTAAAACATGAATACCATCTAAAAATGGGATTAAATATCAAACTAATGCCACAATTATTACCTACTATGCTTAGCATTATCTACAAAACACAACAAGCGGAGGAAATATGGACGCAAATTAAGAAACACAGACTGAATACAGGCATAATACTCTTACAAGGGGTGGCCACGACGTTCGGTTCTCGGAGTATCTTCAGACTTTGTACACATTTAGTAGTCCATTAGGACAAGATAATGTGCAAGTAGTAAGGTGTACTACTAAGGCGATTTTCTTGAAAAGTGTACAAAATTTGAAGATGATCCGTGATCTCAACGTCGTGGTCTCCCCTCGTTAAGCACGTGTCGTGCGCCACACTGTGCTGTGGTCCTCCGCGAGTACTCGCAGTTGTAAGCGGAGGGGATCGGTGGTGCGCTCTACCGCTACAACCGGATTACTCATCGGTACTACTCGCTCCGTTCCCACCTCTAGTGCACAGTGCAATGGGTTTCGAACACATCTCCTGAATGAGATGATCTAATAAAAATGTTCTTATACTTGTTTCAATTACGATTAAACTTGCAGAGATTTTTATATAAATGTAGGCCTACTTCTTTTTTTTAAGTGTTGAAAAGTGCGTTCGGGTGGAAGATATTAATTTGTTCGTATATACGTAGTGCTTTTCTACCGGTACGCAACGATACGCATTACCGGCACTTTTTCTTCCCAAGTATTTTTAAATATTCCAGCAGATTGTACTGTGTTTACGAAACGCCGCTTCCTTCCCTCTTCCTTGTCTATCCCTTCCAATCTTCCCATCCCTCCACAAGGCCCCTGTTCAGCATAGCAGGTGAAGCCGCCTGGGCGAGGTACTGGTCATTCTCCCCAGTTGTATCCCCAGACCAAGAGTCTGAAGCTCCAGGACACTGCCCTTGAGGCGGTAGAGGTGGGATCCCTCGCTAAGTCCGAGGGATAAGCCGAACCTGGAGGGTAAACAGATGATGATGATGATGAATTATCCACACATAGGAATAGAAAGCTTGCAACTGAGGAGACAAAAGTATGTCATGAAATTTCTATATAAAACTGTAAATTCTATTATTCACAAACCTGACATGTTATGCCTCTTGAGCTTCCACGTGCCCCGCTTTGATGCGAGGAAAAATGTAAATTTTTATAATAAGAAAGTCAGAACAACCGCTCACAGAAGTTCCCCATTCTATAGGCTATGCAATGTCTACATCAGTACAGTTAAGAAAAATAATTCTTCAGACTTCCGTGCACCTCTAGACCTGTTTTTACATCAATTCACCATCTCCAAGAAAACACTCTAAATAACTTGTAATGCTGATTTGAACCACAAAATGTATTTTAAACATTCTACATTTAGATCTGTGCCATAAATGTAATTATAAGTGTTAGAACTAGAAGAAAATAATAGTTTAGATATGAAATTACGTTCTTTTTTCATTTTTAAAATTTTACTCTTTCTAGTATATATTAAATTAGATTAGATATGAAGTATTGTTTCATTCTCACATGTGTAAATGGTTAGCGTGCTGGCGTTTTGTCACAGCGGGCCCGGGTTCGATTCCCGGCAGGGTCGGAAATTTTAACTTTCATTGGTTAATTTCGCTGGCACGGGGGCTGGGTGTATGTGTCGTCTTCATCATCATTTCATACCCATTTCGACGCGCAGGTCGCCTACGGGAGTCAAATCAAAAGACCTGCATCTGGCCAGCCGAACTTGTCCTCGGACACTCCCGGCACTAAAAGCCATACGCCACTTCATTGTACATATAATATTAGAATAGTTCAGATATTAGGATTTAGTTTAGATACGAAATTATGTTTTTATCTACTTGTTTCTTGTAAGAATTAGATTTGGAATATTATTTAAGGATTAGATATGAATATTATTACATACAATATTAGAATAGTTTAGATATTAGATTATTAGACTGATACGAGACGTTGAAAAATAAACACATGTAAACAATTGCCATTGTAATTGGGATTTTTTCTTTTTGCTATTTGCTTTACGTCGCACTGACACAGATAGGTCTTATGGCGACGATGGGATAGGAAAGGCCTAGGAGTTGGAAGGAAGCAGCCGTGGCCTTAATTATGGTACAGCCCCGGCATTTGCCTGTTGTGAGAATGGGAAACCACGGAAAACCATCTTCAAGGCTGCCGACAGTGGGACTCGAACCCACGATCTCCCGATTACTGGATACTGACCGCAATTAAGCGACTGCAGCTATCGAGCTCGGTTAATTGGGATTAGAAATCCTGTAGTGCGCAGTAAATAAATAAATGCAATATTTACAAACGTTTGTGTTAGTGGAATGTCCTGGCTGAGTGCACACCGAGGCTATCGTTTTCATCGTTACACAACAAGCAACATCCGACATGTTAGTACTCAACTTCCTTTCAGTAGATTTACGTAGGTTCTACCGGGAGTCACATCACAATATTTTAAATGTTAAGTGATTATGCATTATACCAACTCCCTTAAGTTCCCTCGAAGGATTATCAGCAGAGTTTCGGCCTGTGGATTCCAAATTCTCAGGTTCAAACCCGACAGTGGAAGTTGGGTTTTTCAAGAGCAGAAGAAAGACCACACAATACTCCATGTCGTACGAGGTCGGCATGCACAATATCTCTGATGATACGGTGACAGTATACAGGATGAAGCGAAATTCGCGCACTCGGGCGTCGCAGCGCGACTCCTCACATGCCAGCAATAAAAAAAATGTCTCTCACAAAAGTTCGCCCTGCGAGTATTTTCGGGAGAAGAGTGGCAATCTGGCAACACTGTAACCACATGTAGGTAACTACCTGTCAGCACACTTTCGTCGTGCTGTTCAGATGGAGCAATGGATAGAGTTTTGGGTTAACATGCAGGAAGTCGAGGGGTCGATCCTGTGTTGAGGCGTACGGTATGTTTTTTTATTTCGTAAATGTAGTCCAGGTGGTATAGTATCTGGCATCTTAATCGTCAACAGCGATTGCAGCGAGTTCTCTAGAAATGGACACACATTCGTTTTCATTGGTCAGCTTTGAAAGACGCCCTTTCCACGTCGTGGACGTGAATTTATTCGCACCATTTTATCTAATAGATGCGTTACAACGTGTTAAGCATTACTAAATTTTGTAAATGTAGGATACATGTGACCTAAGAAACGGTGCCGTACTATGTTACAGTATGTAATGTCCGATGGAAATTAGCAAATAAAAAACCACCTCAACCCAGGATCGAATCCCTCGACCTCCTGCATGCTAACCCAAAACTCTATCCACTGCACCAACTGTACAGCACGTCTAACATGTGCTGACAGAGGTAGTTACCCTACATGTGGTTACAGTGTTGCCAGATTGCCACTCATAAACGACCTTTTTCTCCCAGATATACTCGCAGGACGAACTTTTGTGAGATACATTTTTTTTATTGCTGGCATGTGAGAAATCGCGCTGCGAACTCGAGTGCACGAATTTCGCTTCACGCTGTATACCTCAGGCAAAGAAACTTTCGCATGTGAGGACGCCAAAATTAACATAGTCGATATGAGCGTAAATATTTTTTTTTTTTTTGGTACTTGCTTTACGTCGCACCGACACAGATAGGTCTTATGGCGACGATGGGACAGGAAAGGGCTAGGAGTGGGAAGGAAGCGGCTGTGGCCTTAATTAAGGTACAGCCCCAGCATTTGCCTGGTGTGAAAGTGGGAAACCACAGAAAACCATTTTCAGGGCTGCCGACAGTGGGGTTCGAACCTACTATCTCCCGAATACTGGATACTGCCCGCACTTAAGCGACTGCAGCTATCGAGCTCGGTCGTAAATATTTAAGAATAACCATGCAGACCAGAGGGATAGTGTTCACGGAACACATCAGAGAGAGAACCATAGCTGGAATATTCGCAATCAACAGCATCAAGCACTTAAACCTGATCTCGATTGACACCAAAAGGATTTTGTTTAGGGTTAAAATAACACCTGTGGTTACCTATATCATAACCCCGCATTATATTTGCCATTTCGTGTATTCATTATTAAATTATTTGTATATCTTCTTCTTAATCTGTTTATCCTCCAGGGTCGGTTTTTCCCTCGGACTAAGCGAGGGATCCCACCTCTACCGCCTCTAGGGCAGTGTCCTGGAGTTTCAGACTTTGGGTCGGGGATACAACTGGGGAGAATGACCAGTACCTCGCCCAGGCGGCCTCACCTGCTATGCTGAACAGGAGCCTTGTGGAGGGATGGGGTGATTGGATGGGACAGGCAAGGAAGAGCGAAGGAAGCGGCCGTGGCCTTAAGTTAGGTACCATCCTGGCATTTGCCTGGAGGAGAAGTGGGTAACCACGGAAAACCACTTCCAGGATGGCTGAGGTGGGAATCGAACCCACCTCTACTCTACTCGTACCACTTTTCAAATTTCGTGGCAGAGCCGGGAATCGAACCCGGACCTCCGGGGGTGGCAGCTAAACACGCTAACCACTACACCACAGAGGCGGACAAATTATTTGTATATATTAAACTTTATCAACCGGAAGGATGCCTTTGCTGGCAGGACCTGGTGTATACAGTGCACTATGTCTTCTGGTGTGGGTTAGAGCAATTTTGTTACTTTCATTGATCTGTCTCAGTCTCAACCTTGGCTTTGCCTGTAGGAAAGTGACTGAGGTATGAGCGGTGCTAGTAATGTCGATTCCCGGCAGGGTCGGAAATTTTAACCTTAATTGGTTAATTTCGCTGGCACGGGGACTGGGTGTATGTGTCGTCTTCATCATCATTTCATCCTCATCTCGACGCGCAGGTCGCCTAGGGGAGTCAAATCAAAAGAGGGCCTAAAAGGGAGACCAAGGTGTTGGTGACCACGGTTCCGCTAGGCGAGTCGGCGTCACTGGTCAGTGTCCTCGGTCAACTACTGTTCTTTCCCGACCTGGATGGTATTAGGTTTTCGAGGGCTAGGAAGTCTTCCGTAACTCTTCCCTTTCCTCAACTGATACCTTCACTTTTCGAAGTGTCGGACTCTTCCATTTTCTTCTCTTCTGATTAGTGTTAGTAGAGGATGGTTGCCCAGTTGTACTTCGTCTTAAAACAATAATCAGCACCACCATCTTTACCATGCAGTACACGATTATCTAAATCTCATCCAGTCCAGTAACCGCGACAACCTGTGAGTAAGTGAACGAGTGCGCGTCGAATTCTGGAATTATGACCTTGACACGATGCCTTGCGAGTGCTGGGGCTTCAAAGGTGTCAAGCTGTCGACGCGATGAATATCGACTACTAGAATATAGCGATTCCTAAACCTCTGTGGTCCAGTGGTTAGTGTGATTAGCTGGCACTCCCGGAGGCCCGGGTTCGAAATTTGAAAAGTGGTACGAGGTTTGGAACGGGCTCCAGCCGTGGTTTCCCGCTTTTCCTCCAGGCAAATGCCGGGGTGGTACCTAACTTAAGGACACGGCCGCTTCCTTCCCTCTTTCCTGACAAGGCTCCTGTTCAGCATAGCAGGTGAGGTCGCCTGGGCGAAGTACTGGTCCTCCTCACAAGCTGTGTCTCCCACCGGAAGTCTCACGCTACAGAACACTGCCCTTGAGGCGATAGAGGTACGATCCCTTTTTAAGTCCGAGGGCAAAACCAACCCCGGACGGTAAATGGATTAAGAAAGAAAGAAAGAAAGAAAGAAAGCGATTGCTAAAATGTAACGATTACAATTTTATTTTCAGAACTGAATTACGAGTAAAAAATGTTACATTTTGTCAAAAGTAACGATTACGAGTAAAAATTACTAAAGAAGTAGGGCCTAATCGTTACAAGTAATTAAATTACTTTCACTCTTATTACTTCCCAATTCTGTATAAGAGGTAGGCTTGTTACCCTACATCACGGGTTGAGTTAGACAGTCATTTATTAATCTCCTAAACAAACCGAAAGATAAAGACGAACTAAGATATTATTTACATTAACAGAAAAAGCTAGGATAAAATGATGCCCGGGAGATAGTGGGTTCGAACCCCACTGTCGGCAGCCCTGAAGATGGTTTTCCGTCGTTTCCCATTTTCACACCAGGCAAATGCTGGGGCTGTACCTTAATTAAGGCCACGGCCGCTTCCTTCCCATTCCTAGGCCTTTCCTGTCTCATCGTCGCCATAAGACCTATCTGTGTCGGTGCGACGTAAAGCAACTAGCAGGGAAAAAAAAATGATGCCCGGCTCCATGATAGAATGACCAGCGTAATGGCCTTCACTTCAAAGGATCTTGGGTTCGATTTCTGGTCGGGTGGGGGATTTTAGGCACATTCTCTGTCTCGGACAATGGGTATTTGTATATCTTTGACTACAATCCTCTTCATATACTCACAGCACACCACATAACACATAATACGTAGTTGAGTACGTCCCTCACATAGGGTTGGTATTCGGCTTTAAAGCTGGGCTTCATCGATGTGTGTAACACCCGACCTCATCAGAGTAAACGAAACGCGACAGAAGAAAAAAAAGCTAAGAAGAAATGTTGACATACAAGCTAATAGTTTTACATGACTGTGATGTCGTGATCATAGCCACAGAATCTCCAAAATGAAATGGCGTATGGCTTTTAGTGCCGGGAGTGTCCGAGGACAAGTTCGGCTCGCCAGATGCAGGTCTTTTGATTTGACTCCCGTAGGCAACCTGCGCATCGTGATGAGGATGAAATGATGATGAAGACGACACATACACCCAGCCCCTGTGTCAGCGAAATTAACCAATTATGGTTAAAATTCCCGACCCCACCGGGAATCGAACCCGGGACTACTGTGGCCAAAGGCCAGCACGCTAACCATTTAGCCATGGAGCCGGACATAATCTCCAGTTTTACCCGAACTACGGAAGACGTGACTTTTCATTCCAAAAATCTCACCTACGTTGTTTCGGATTCGAACTGCGGCCTCCTTGGCAAAAAGCTAGTGGCAACGTCACTCGCTTGTCAGTCTCCTCTCAAATTGTTGGCTTTAGTGTAGTGCACAAGTTGTGTTCAAGTATAGTGGCTGGTAGGTGAAGAAAGTACGGAATGGCTCTTTGAAATCGGCTACTACTACTACACCTCCCCTGAAGGGGGAGGCGAGCCTCTTAGATGGTGACGCCGTCTTTCACGCCGGGAGATTTGTTACGGTGAAGGAGATGCTCGGAGAAAGTGAGGGGGTTAGCGGCCGTGGCCTATACGAGGAACGTCCCGGCATTCGCCTTAGTGCAGGAGAATGGGAAACCACGGAAAACCATTCTCAGGACAGCTGACGGTTGGGGCCAGCCTTGAGGTCCAGCACTGTCGCGTCTCCCGAATGCAGAGACGTAGAGCCACGGTAGTGCCGTGGCCACCCCTCCTCTGCTCGGTTGACCGGTCAGAGTGCAGAGCTGTTGGACCACGGAGGCCACTTTTGGCCCAAGACCCACTCTGCATCTACCAATAATCAGCTACCTCAAGATTTTCCCCTAATGGCTGAGGAAGATACTTTCAATTAAAGTTAGCGTGAAATGTTAGACTTGGGAATTTATCTCTGTTCTGTTTGATTTTTAAATAATGTAGGTAAAATTTATTGTCTTTTCTCGAGCCACTATGAGGGCAAATATTTTTGAATTTCGCTTTTTCTTGTATCGTTTTGCTGGGCTTGCTTATGTACTCTACCTGGGTTGTACCTAGTTTGTACTTTTATGATGTTACGGGAACGTCTGAGTATGTTTCCCCTCGGAATCATTTTCACCCTTTTTTCATTCGCTGCGACTTTGTTTGTTTCCTAAATTCATCACTGCTCTACATTTTTTAGTTTTCCTTTCCACAGGTCGTAGGTTAGGTTGGGATTAGCCTTTGTTTAATTGGGCAGACGTGTCCTAGTAGAATGTAACTACTTAATGTACGTTTAAGGGATTTCATGTGATTTTTAGAATCCGCCGCCTCTTGTGTTCTCGATCTTTTCTAAATGTAACGTGTAATATTCCTAGTTGGCCCCTATTTAGCATGCGATTAGCTCCTGCCTTTGTAGGTGGTGATGTCCAATTAGGATTTATTCTGCTGTAGTTCCTCTGTAGCTGAATGAATGACACTCGAATTACCTTCTATCTTTTTTTTGCTATTTGCTTTACGTCGCACCGACACACATGCGTCTTATGGCGACGGTGGGATAGGAAGAGCCTAGGAATGGGAAGGAAGTGGCCGTGACCTTAATTAAGGTACAGCCCCAGCATTTGCCTGGTGTGAAAATGGGAAACCACAGAAAAACATTTTCAGGGCTGCCGACAGTGGGGTTCAAACCCACTATCTCCCTGATGCAAGCTCACAACTGCGCGCCCCTAACCGCACGGCCAACTTGCCCGGTGAATTACCTTCTTGTGATGTCAATGTACTAGGTACGGTACTCTTATTTTCAGAGTTCGATGATGATGTTTGTTGTTTAAAGGGGTCTAACAGCTAGGTCATCAGCCCCTGGATTTTCAGAGTTCTGTTACTGGGTAATATAGGTCTTGCATGCCCATACAGTTGGTACTTCTGTGTGAACTCCTTTGAGTGGGGAGTTCGCTACGATGATCTTTGAGCCTTTCAGGCTTGATTTATCATCCCTTATCTTATTTTAATTCCTTTGAGTCTGGTACTTTCTGTAATCTCGTAAAATTTATTACTATACTATTATTTTTTATTATTGATGGCTATCCTAAGGTCACTATTACTACTATTTATTTATTTATTTATTTATTTATTTATTTATTTATTTATTTATTTATTTATTTATTTATTTATTTTAATAAAAGAAAGGATACATATGTCGTGTGGTTACAAAATTATTTTCTGTATTTAACCCAGTCTAGGCAAGAAACTATCCATAGAAAACGTACCAAACTCGGTAGGAATAACGATTAATGGTCATATTATGACTGCAATATTTGCATGGTTCGCCTGTACATGAAAGACAGGGTTACCAGGGGAATATTCACACATGTGTCGAGGTAGTCTGCCATTAATTAAGGTACAGCCCCAGAATTTGCCCAGTGTGTAAATGAGAAACCAAGGAAAACCATCTTCAGAGCTGCCGACAGTGGGGTTCGCACCCACTATATCCCGAATGCAAGCTGACAGCTACGCGACCTCTGTTAGAAGATATTTGAGGTGAAATTACGTGGACCACTCTGTATATTCAATTATATAAACATATCGAATGCACAACATTAACTTACATTAGCTTAAAAAAAGAAGTGTCCCCAAAACTACGATGTTTATTATTAGCATTACCTACCTACATTTGCTAGGGTCAGAATATTTTCGTCGTCTTAGCAAGTATGCTGCTAGATCAGTTACCCAGGCCCATACCCAAGGGGGGCAGAGAGCCATGCCCCCCTCCACCCAAATAAATTGCCTTGGAGTTGGACAAAGGAATATTTCAAACAACATGAGCTTTTAAAGAACCTGCCACAGTAAAACAGTGCAATGCAGTATTCATTTAGTTAAATAGAACACTATCATAACAAAGTCTATGAATATCATCAATGGTATAAATTAGTCTTTTTAGGATTTGTCGAACATTGGTTCTGAACTTGGAGTTGAAATAACTATGCCGAGAGTCAATAAATTTCAGAAGAATCGATCGAACATCTCTTCTACAGATCTACAGATCTACTATTGAGTTTCAACCTTTATATCATTGCTGAAAGGACTCATCTCGGCTATAGAAGAACGATGTTTCTGTCCCACGATAATTGTAACTTCAGCCTTTCTGTAGAAAAAATATCGATTACTCATTTAGACTGGGAATTCTAGGTCATTTTATAATAAGCTCGATGCATTGCAGCCTAATTATAGAGCGTACAAAAAAGGTGAACACGATCGCCAGCCATTTTATAATTATCCTGATACACCTAGCCAAATTGTAAAATGTTATTTTTCTTGTCCACACGTGGCACTTCACAAGAAAAGTATAGGCAAGGTCGTAGATTTCAGGAATGGAGTATATCGAAGAGGCACCACTTCGGGAATGATTAAAAACTGGTTTCTACGTCAAGAAATACAGTATTCGGCTGCACTGAACTCAGGGACTACATTGGACATACTTATTTCTTAAGAGAAGCAATATCAAAGCAGTCACCATTCGGTGGACAAGGTTTTCAAAAGTATTGCTGCATACCTGATAAAAATCTGTGCCAGAGAAATCGATGTGCTTGTTTCGAAAATAATATCCAGTGCAAATCAAAATGTAATTTCAGTTAACATGTGTTAATAAGTAGTCCTTCAGGAAATCATTTCAGAATTCACTATTATTATTACTATAAATGTTCATTTAAAAACATTATACCTAAGTACTATTCTTAATTCAGATTGTGTTATATTCATCTTCTTCTTCTTAATAATTGTAGAATGTGTTTCAGAAGTAACCTAGGCATACAGGATATTATGATGATTGTTCAATGATTGAAGTGACCTTTATTTAGTATTAATAATGTAAGTTATGTTCTGGATTAGTTTCAATAGAAATCTGTCATTTTGTTAGTCATTTTGTTGTTTTGATTATAATTTTGTTAACTCTTTGCCGAATATTTTACATTTTTTACAGAACCCATAAATGGGATTCAAGAAGTTAAAATTGAAATTAGTACTTCATCATAATATTTAATACACTGCCTGACAAAAAAAGTAAAGCACCCAGAAGGAGTGATTGAAAGTGAGTGAAACTACCTATATGTGCTGAAAGACCATATGCCTTTATTGAACTGATTACAATATGGGATGAAAGAGACAAGGCCGTTGGCAGTTACAGGTGGAATGTTGGCGCCAGGTCAGTAGGTTGTCGCAACTCCTGTGGCCGCAATGCATGCCATTATGGGGTTCGGATTGGTGTCAAGCAGACTTTGGATCCTATCCTGAGGCATAGTCCATAGTTTTTGCAGCTGTCCCTCCAGATCCCGCAAGTTTGTACTGGAACGGAGTCCCCTTCCAATGTCATCCCACACGTGTTCAATGATGGAGAGGTCCGGGGATCTTGCTGGACACGGGAGGACCTCAACATGCTCTAGGAAGTCCATAGACACGCGTTCTGTGAGTGGGCGTGCATTATCTTGTTGGAACACTGCCCCAAGGTGCTGTGCAATATGGAGTAGGACGTGCGGACGGAGAATGTCTGTGACGTATCGCTGTGCTGTCAAAGTCTGTCGAAGCACTATTAGAGGTGACCTGAACGCATAACCTATGGCTCCCCACACCATGATGCCATAGATTACGCCTGTGTGTCTTTCCACAATATGGTCAGGATCTGCCATCTGCCCTCTGCCCTCGACGCCACCAAACCCGCACACAATGGTCATCGGATGTTATGGAGAAGCGGGACTCATCACTGAACATGATGCGTCGCCAGTCGTTCTCTGTCCATGCCTCCCGGGCAAGGCACCACTCCAAACGCAGGCGTCGGTGTTCTGGTGCCAATGTAAACCGATACATGGGGCGGTAGGACCACAATCCGGCCGATGCGAATCGTCGATACACTGTGTGGAAATTCACAGGATGTTGTAGAGTCTCCAGTACATGTTCTCGTATGGCAGGTGCCAGAGTTATGGGATCCCGCAATGCTTGGCGCACCATACGACGGTCCTCCCTCAGTAAGGTATTTCTTGGTCAACCCGAACCTGCACGACGTGATTGCGTGCCCTCATGTACCCACTGAGTTCAATATCGGGTTATTGTGACATCTAAATGGCCCACATGCCTGACAATTACGCGATACGACCAACCAGCCTCATGCAGCCCACAATGCGACCTCTGTCAAATGCTGTCACTTGGTGGATAGGCTGCCTAACGCGTCTGCGAGGCATCGCGGATGCTTCGTACTGTATGTACGACTCTCTGGAAGTGTTGCTTATCTGTTTGACTCACAGAAGTTGAATGGCAACAACTTATCAACAGCAGGGCGGTGCCATCACGAATGCACTCTGGTGGACGTTCTACACATTACAGATCTTTGTAAATCTAAACATTTACTCACACATCAATGGCACGCAGGTATTCTGAAATGGGATAATATTGGACCACTCCTTCTGGGTGGTTATCTTTTTTTTGTCAGGCAGTGTAGAACGATAATACAGTACTGTTTTCAAAGAAATTCCAAAGAGACTAGCCTTTTTGCATTGTCAGCGATATGTTACTGCGTTTTACAATTAGGCTGCAATGCATCAGGCTAATTATACGAAGGCCAAGAATTTCCAGTCTAATTGAGCAATCGACATTTTTCTTCAAATAGGCGGCTGATTGTAAAAAAATCTAGCCTTGTTACAAAAAGGCTGAAATTACAATTATCCTGCGACATCTATAACACGAGGAAATCGTTTCGTCTCTGCAATTCGTCATCCATCGCTTCTCTGATGTTCATTTTGAAATCGTCAGGTGTTATGTCAACTTCTACAAGGAAGATCTTGATAACCCAATGAAAGATTTAAAGCGGAGTGGGACTTGTGAAGGAGGATCTTGGTAACCCAATGAAAGATTTAAAGCGGAGTGGGACTTGTGAAGGAGGATCTTGGTAACCCAATGAAATATCTAGTTAAGGTGGAGTGGGACTTGTGAAGGAGGATCTTGGTAACCCAATGAAAGATCTAGTTAACGCGGAGTGGGACTTGTGAAGGAGGACCTTGGTAACCTAATAAAAGATCTAGTTAAAGCGGAGTGGAACTTGTGGAGACTGAAGTGGCAGTGCCGATCTCCCTGCAACAGCCAGGAATGGACCTGTAGCCTGCTCTTCATCACAGCCCCCCATTTCTGGGCCACATTGCCCGTGACCACAGCAACAATTGGGAGGAGCGTCTCTTAACTTGATACTTGAGGAGCACCATTGGATAGGAGAGGTTCACCAAACTTTCACTTCCCTACATACACCACCATGAGAAGTAACCAACTCCGAAATAATTACCCGCTTTGCAGAATCGCATGCCCGGTGCCTTCACTTAAGTTTATACCGGATGGGCAAAATAAAACTGTCCCGGAATATATTTACAATAGGGATGACGCAGAATAGATCCTTTTTTTATGAATATCACAGGAGATGCTGGAAACAGCCACTGTTGCCGTTGATGCAGAGCTGTGCTCGATTTAACAATCTGTGAGACACGCGTAGTAACTATGCCTGAGAGATAACAGCAATAGCGTTTACAGCAGGGCCTCTCAGGGTGCATGCACCAGTGCATTGCACTGTGCAAAAGACGACTTCGCTTGGTTGACCAGAGTGCAGACCCCTACTCCTCGATTTGGAGCAATCTCTCTCTCTCTCTCTCTCTCTCTCTCCCCACGCCTGTCTCCCTCTTCCTCATTTGTTCCGTAGCACTCCAAATCCGAGCCGAGCTTAGCCGAGTCGCCCTGAGACCACACGTTGGTCCGAGCCGAGTGGGACCGATGCACTTTGCACAGGAACTCTGCGCCTCAGTTTGCGATTTTGGGCGTTTGAAAGGCCCTGGTTTACAGAGTTCTGCTGTAGCTCTGAGGGATAGCAGCTCTTCTATTGTGTGAGAATTATTGGAGTACACCTGACCCTTCGAGAAGTAAAAATAACTGGGAGAGAGATCAGGCGATCGAAGTGGCCAGTTGATTGCACTGCCTCTGCTGATTATCCTCTCTTCATGCTCTCGTGACAAGTTTGTCAAGGCGGTGTATGCTGTTGCTTCGTCTTGCTGAAGGTTTTGCCAAAACACGTCTGCTCCTATCACTCAAACGTAATGACGTAATGACACTGCGATGTACTGGGGACAGAGCATGCGGGAGATGTGGACGCAAGCGATTGGTGCATCGAAATCACGGATTCCAGCATTTCCCGTGATGCGCAGTTCTCTTATCCTTTACCAAGGGGCAATTCCGCGTCTGTTTTGTAAATATCTTTTTTTTTTTTTTTTTTTTTTGCTAGTTGCTTTACGTCGCACCGACACAGATAAGTCTTGTGGCGACGATGGGACGGGAAAGGCCTAGGAGTGGGCAGGAAGCGGCCGTGGCCTTAATTAAGGTACAGTCCCAGCATTTGCCTGGTGTGGAAAGTTTTATAAATATCTTCCGGGTCACTTTTATTTTGCCCACGCGGTAGGTGAGTTATTTTCTATTCATTTGCACCATAATATTTCCATTCTCTGTCTGTATAAAAAACAACCCCATGGCACTACAGCCCTTGAAGGGCCTTGGCCTACCAAGCGACCGCTGTTAAGCCTGAAGACCTGCAGATTACGAGGTGTCGTGTGGTCGGCACGACGAATCCTCTCGACCGTTATTCTTAGCTTTCTAGACCGGGGCCGCTATTTCACCGTCAGATAGCTCCTCAATTCTAATCACGTAAGCTGAGTGGACCTCGAAACAGCCCTCAGGTCCAGGTAAAATCCCTGCCCTGGTCGGGAATCGAACCCGGGGTCTGCGGAAATGAGGCAGGGACGCTACCCCTACACCACTGGGCCGGCAAAGGAATTGAGCCAAGGACACGCGGTGTTCCCAAGCGGTCATCCATCCAAGTACTGACCACGACCAATGTTGATTAACTGCGGTGATCGGCCGAGAACCGGTGTATTCAACATGGTACGGTCGTTGGCCTGTCTATATATAGTCACATCAAATACCCCAACGGCATTTTGGGTTTGCAACCTCCTCCTTCCCCCCAAAAAAATCCTGGATACGGGCCTGCATCCAACCATTACTTATCACACCGGCAGGTGACCTGCCTAGGGAACAGTTGAGTGGATGGGAGATGGAATGTTCTGGAATATATGGAAACGAATTCACTTCAATGCATACTCACTTAGAATGTTTATCTATTTAAAAATTTATACAAGTGTTACTTTATTAATTAATTCTATTACAATAAACTGCTGAATTGAGATGTAGAACCAATGTTTCCTGTGAGTGAATTCTCTCCCAATGCGGTATCTTTACATCTGAAAAAGAGAAGCATATCGTTAAAATACATTCAAACAGTAGAAAGTCTATTATTAGTAAAACTGTAGTATCTCACAGGTTTTAATGTTTAGAGAAACTCGTTCTTACATCTGGCATTTTTGGCATATAGCATTCCATGATCTTGGCACCAGTCTCACACATGTCATCCATGGTAACTGAAACAGAGAAAATTTAACTGTCATAGGCCTAGATATAGATACAGTTCGAAAAGAAGCTACGTCAGTACTAGATTCAATCCATTCTCTCATGAATTCAATTTCTTTTCTTTCGATTACAGTTATAATATTTTCATACCATTATCAGCGGAGTAAATAATAATTTCGTGTGGCTATTTCTAGCCGAGTGCAGCCCTTGTAAGGCAGACCCTCCGATGAGGGTGGGCGGCATCTGCCATGTGTAGGTAACTGCGTGTTATTGTGGTGGAGAATAGTGTTATGTGTGGTGTGTGAGTTGCAGGGATGTTCGGGACAGCACAAACACCCAGCCCCCGGGCCATTGGAATTAACCAATGGAGATTAAAATCCCCGACCCGGCCGGGAATCGAACCCGGGACCCTATGAACAGAAGGCCAGTACGCTAACCATTCAGCCAACGAGTCGGACAGCGGAGTAAATGGCAGCACGAGAAGGATAGATATGATCGCCATTAAAGGGAAGAAAGGATATACCGGATGGTCCGCCAGCGCCTTGCGATCCAGTTTTGTACATCCCTTCACATTTACTACAATTCTGAAAGACATCGGTCCGTCTCCCTAAACCGGGGTTATATAACGAGATGTGCGTTTACGGGCTAGAAGACAGCAGGAATTGTGAGCGCCACTATTAATTCATTATGGGTACCTCGAATGAACCCGTAAAACGAGAAGAGATACGCAGAACATGTACTTTAAAAGAGGAGTTTGACGCACAGACTGCGAGCACGGTACTGTGTAGGCTGGGAAGTGGGCGCCGTAAGGCAAGTGTCGCAGTAGCTCACATGGCAAGCGGGCGGGGAGATATGTGATAGAGGACAGTGCTCGTGGCAGGAGGCTCGAATCGCCCGGAAATTTTTTTTTTTTAACAGCCAGTTGCCTGGGATGTGGTAAGGTTGGATACTTGATAGCTTCCAAGGACTGATTTGTTTAATTGACCCTGTAAAGACCGTGTGTATCGTTGCATTGGGTATAGTGCTGGTTTGGACGAGGATGAAAAGGTGATGGTCTGTGGCCGGTTAGCTACGTCGTACATGTTCCAAGCTTCGTAGACCACAGGTAGTGCATAGTATGCCCCATTGGAACGATAACAACATGCGGTGGCAGGTAAGTATATAGCTGCACGAACTTCCCTCCTGCCTGCAGTGCCATATCATATGAATAAATACGAGCTGGACGATGATCGCTGGGAGAGGGACAGTCCCTAAGAAGACGATAGAGCTGATGAAGACTTTCAGGATCATTTCCAAGGAGGTCATCGACTGGGGACTAAAAGCCTCAGGGGTTCTCTTTTGATACTCAGACACCATTTATATTCGCTAGACTGAGACTTATAATTTACTTTTAATTTTTTAATGATATTGGTTTAGTGTATTGTTTGTCTTAGGCACCAGGCGAGTTGGCCGTGTGGTTAGAGGCGCGCAGCTGTGAGCTTGCATCCGGGGGATAGTGGGTTCGAATCCCACGATAGGGTAGGGAAGGCCTAGGAGTGGAAAGGAAACGCCCGTAGCGTTAATTAAAGTACAGCTCCAGCATCCGCCTGGTGTGAAAATGGAAAACCATCATCAGAACTGCCGACACTGGGGTTCGAGCCCACTATCTTCCGGATGCATAACAAAGAATGCCTTAAAATCCCGGTCCAAAACCAAAATAAGCCGGGATGGCTCCAGCGACCCCCAAAAAATACTTCGGATAAGCTGAAGAAAATGCGATCGTGAATACTGAGAATATTCACCTGAATTGGCCCGCAAGAACTGATAAGCGAGCACAACACGGTTGCACTAACAGTAGTGCCAGACCTGTAGTTCAAATTCTTTCCAAAAGAGTAAATATGTCCTAGACCAGCGTAGAGCATCCCACGTGGAATGGCAAGATTGTTGATTCGATAGTCACTGGTGTCCGGTTAACCATTTCTAAACTGTACTTAATATACCTTTGGAATGTATTATATAGAGTAAAATAAACTCTTGCCCTCGTCCTGAAGTGGTGTAGCCCTTTTCAGGCACACCCCCAATGGAGGTGAGCTACATGTACCATTTTAACTACATTCCAGCTATCCTGTCATTCCTAAATTCCTGGCACTACCGGGAATCGAACCCGGGCCTCTGAGACGGTAGCTAATAATGCTAACCGTTACGCGACGGAGACGTACATTATACAGAGTGATCTATATAGAAAGGGTGGTTTTGAAAACAGCAAATATTTGTTCATATTGATCGGATTCTGATGGTTTTTATATTAAACGACATTGAAGCTACGATAGTTTAGTTCTGTGAAGAATCCAAGTGATGTCACCAAATTCTATATATTACATTTCACAGACCGTATGGCCTCCCAGATCGCCTGACCTCACACCGCCGGATTTGTTCTTATGGGATTCCTTAAATATCGAGTTTATCGTAATAAGCCTAGAACAGTTGAAGATTCGAAGAAAAATATTGCCACCGAAATCAACATTGACGCAGAGGTACTGCAGTGATCTGCCAGAAAAATGCAGTGATGAGTACGGTTGTGTCCACAGGTAGGTCATTTTCAGCATCTACTGCGAGGGTAAGGAATTTACCCTATACACTGTATATTTAGAGAAGTCAACATTACTATTTTTTCCTTCTCCTTGTATCCTGATGGGTGAAGATTTCCATGGACATCAAATAGACACTTACCTTCTTTAGCACACTGGTCAATTGCTTCAAAGGCTTGCTTTTTCTTGTTTTCATCCTCAAACATAATTTCTGCCTTCTGTTTCGCTCCTTCAGGATTGAACTTGCCATCCACCATCTGAAATAAAGAATTGTATGCATTTTAAAAATGAAACAATATTAAGAAAATAAATCCTATGTCACTAATAAGTTAACCGTTGTTAATGAGATTATAAGACGCTGTTACCAGCCACCTCCTGGGGATGGGGGTGATAGAATGACATTCACGGTATCCCCTGCCAGTCGTAAGTGGTGATGGTGGTGATTTGTGTTTTAAGAGGACGTATAAGTATGTAATCATCCTCTCTGAACAAATTAGTGGAAAACAAATTTAAAATAAAAGCAAAATGATTTATTTAACGTAGGAATTCGGAAACGCAGTACAAAATAAGTCCGCCTCTGTGGTGTAGTGGTTAGTGTGATTAGCTGCCATCCCCGCAGGCCCAGGTTCGATTCCTGGCTCTGCCACGAAATTTGAAAAGTGATACGAGGGCTGGAACGGGGTCCACTCAGCCTCGAGAGATGAAGTGAGTAGAGGTGGGTTCGATTCCCACTTCAGCCATCCTGGAAGTGGTTTTCCGTGGTTCCCACTTCCCCTCCAGGCAAATGCCCGGATGGTATCAAACTTAAGGGCACGGCCGCTTCCTTCCCTCTTCCTACTCTATTTCTTACAATCTACCCTACCCCCCACAATGCCCCTGTTCAGCATCTGGAGGGTAAACAGATTAAGAAGAAGAAGAAGTACAAAAAACAAAAAATATTGAATTAGGCCGAAAAATTACTAACGACTCAGAAGGGAACGTGAGTTCCCTGAGTATCAGAACACTTGCAATTTACATACACTTGATTAATCCACTGTCGCACATAAAGCGGATGACGAGATCAGCAGTAGTCGCATCATCGGGTAATATACGTTCGGGGGCCGATGACCTTCGATGTTAGGCCCCTTAAAACAATAAGCATCATCATCATCATCAATATGCGTTCGAGTGTTTCCTGCAGGCCGAGGCTCCGTCTTAGGCCAGAGAAATCGGCGCACTCTGTGAGGATATGGGCCACGCTGAAGTCGGCACAGGAACACACTGGGGTTCTTCCCTCTTTAGGAGATAAGAGTGCGTAGATCGTTCATGACCTATCCCCAGCCTCTCTCCGTGAAGGCCGGAAAGAGTACCGCCACCCGGTAATTGCTCTCAGCTTGTTGGGAGTTCGGATGGCTAGCCCTCCGATTCCCAGGACGCCAAGATGGTTCGTCGTAGCTGAGAACAAATAGAAGTGACTAAAATAGGAACCAGGGATTCTCAACTTGAGAGCGCGGGTTGGCGACCACGGTTCCCCTAGCAGAGTCTGCCATTGATTCCACTTACACGTGTCAGGCTCTCGCTTTCCTCCTTCCTATCCGACCCCGACATTACTAGGTCTTCGAGACATAGGGAGTCTGTAGTTTACACGTCCTTCGTCACCATTCTTCACTTTCTTTTGCCGATACCCTCATTTTCTGAGGTGTGGAACCTCTCCTATTTTCCTCTGATTAGTTCTTCCTGTGAGTGGGTGCGGCAGAATGACATCCACAGTATTCCCTGCTTATCGTAAGAGGTGACTAAACGGGGCCACAGGCGTTCTGTAACTTGGGAGCGTGGACCACAGGGACCTCACTTGGTCAGTTCTTGTTTCTCTCGACCCCTAAGGTTTCAGGTTAACAAGGCCTACAGATTCTTTCACTTCCACTCCCTTCATGGACCTCCCCTTGCTTTTTTTTTCGTCACCTTCATTCAAGTGTCCGACTTCTTCCTTTTTTCTTCTCATTGGTGTTAATAGAGGATGGAAAATGGTCACTTAGTTGTACTTCCTCTTGAAACACCACCACCACCACCACCACCACGGGACTAGAAGCTCTCTAATTGAGAGAGCTTGGGTTGGCGAGCGTTTCTCCTAACTGATTTTGACATTGCTTCGACTTACTTTTTGTGTGTGGGTAATTAGCTTTACGTCACAGTGACACAGATAGGTCTTGTGGCGATGAAGGTATAGGAAAGGCCAAGGAGTAGGAAGGAAGTGCCCTCGGCCTTAATTAAGGTACAGCCCCAGCATTTGCCTGGTGTGAAAATGGAAAGCCATCTTCAGGGCTACCGATAGTGGGGCTCGAACCCACCATTTCCCGGATGCAAGCTCACAGCTGAAATACTTTGTATAATAATCCATTTATTATATTCGAACACAATGAATTTAAATTAATTTTCAATTGAAATGTTAATTAAGTTAGTATGCAACGGTTCGGAAATGTTCGGGTTTTATAATTAGCCTTTTCCTGTCCAACGTCGAGGTCACCTCCACATTCTGTTTCGTTATAGTTGAGAAGATATTAATTGAAGTTCTTTGACCTGATTGAGGTCGATCGATATCCCTTGAGTTTCTAGAGCAAATGTTTGTGCACAAAGGAAGCTGTTCTGTTATCTCCATGGAAATAATACGAGACATATGTAGCCGTGTATGGTTACCCGCGGCCCGTCAGCTGTGTTTACATTGAGTAGAGCTGCACACGTGTTGTACTAGACGTGTTTATCTGTGAATGCGAAATATCTTAGTTGAATTCGCGATATACTGTAAAAGCGGCAAATATGAATGAAGAACTAATACATATGCATGTTTATGAAAGAGCAGTGAGAATGATTATTTATTTCAAATAGACGAAGTGTTTGGAGAACTGTCAAGTGAAGATGAAGGTACTATATAGTGAACTACAGCATTGCAAGTTGTCAATTTTCCGTAGTAAGACACAAAGGATGCAATGTATCCACAAAAAGAGACCGCACGGAGCCCCCACTTAGTTGGTTTCTTGGAGTTGTAGGTTTTAAATGATATTACTCCCTTGAAAGCAATGCCAGATTCGTCAACTGACAAGTTTGGCCCAGGTACGAAATATTCCCTACTTTTCTGTCAACATAATTTTGAAAATTATTGACTTGCTAAGTTATTGTTCTAAGGCTGGTACGTTGATTTTGAGTTTCTTGCTAAATGGACTCTGTGGTGTAGTGGTTAGCGTGATTAGATGCCACCCCCGGAGGTCCGGGTTCGATTCCCGACTCTGCCACGAAATTTGAAAAGTGGTACGAGGGCTGGAACGGGGTCCACTCAGCCTCGGGAGGTCAACTGAGTAGAGGTGGGTTCGATTCCCACCTTAGCCATCCTGGAAGTGGTTTTCCGTGGTTTCCCACTTCTCCTCCAGGCAAATGCCGGGATGGTACCTAACTTAAGGCCACGGCCGCTTCCTTCCCTCTTCCTTGTCTATCCCTTCCAATCTTCCCCATCCCCCGCAAGGCCCCTGTTCAGCATAGCAGGTGAGGCCGCCTGGGCGAGGTACTGATCATTCTCCCCAGTTGTATCCCCAGATCCGATGTCTGAAGCTCCAGGACACTGCCTTTGAGGCGGTAGAGGTGGGATCCCTCGCTCAGTCCGAGGGAAAAGCCAACCCTGGACAATAAACAGATTAAGAAAGAAAGTAAAGCTCTAAATAACTAACTAGACTCATGTTCATAGAATATAATAATCATAATAATAATATAATTATAGTTACTAATAAAAGTGCTGAGTTTAATCTGACTAGGTAAAAAGGTGCAAAATTAATTTGGACCAGACAGTTGGAATATGTGACAGAAAATTGTGCTGCAAAGGGTTAGTAATCTCTGTTACTAGGCGACAAGCCAGATGAGTTAGATCACGATAAATAAACAACAACTCATTTGAGTGGAGCAATTCTGGTGTCAATTTCTGTGTAAAACTAAAGAAATAAAATAATGACAAACACATGTAATGGCCATGGACGTAAGGAATGTGATTCAGGCCCGCCTGCAAAAATTAACATACGGGCCCCCTCAAATAATATGTAAAACTTACGAATAACTAATATCAGTTTAATTAGAGCAGGTAATAATATGCAATACATTGTCAATTACATCAACAAATCGTTATTCACTATTGTAAAATTATTAAAGAATAATGTCCGACTCGTTGGCTGAACGGTCAGCGTACTGGCCTTCGGTTCACAGGGCCCCGGGTTCGATTTTCGGCCGGGTCGGGGTTTTTAACCTTAATTGCTTAATTCCAATGGCACGGGGGCTGGGTTTATGTATTGTCTTCATCATCATTTCATCCTTATCACGACGCGCAGGTCACCTACGGGTGTCAAATAGAAAGACCTGCACCTGCGAGCCGAACCCGTCCTGGGATATCCCGGCACTAAAAGCCATACGACATTTCATTTCATTAAAGAATAATGTTAATATGTTTTATTTGGCTGCCTCCATTGTTTAACGGTTAAACTGCTAAACCATTCACCAATTAGTTTTTCGTACTTAAAAATGGTTTCATTCTTCAGTAACTACGGAACTACACTCTGTAACCGTTACCAAAAGTAATTTATTCGATTACAACCTGACACGCAAATGTTCTCATGTTACGTAGCTACTGTCCTTGTTTGATGTCCCACTCGTTTGAAACACGTCTATTCACTCCCCTCCCCACAGGCGCTGCTTGACACGGCGCTTGCGATGCGTCATCCGAGCGCGCGCTCAGTAGAATTTGACTCGCTATTGCTAGCTGGTGGTGGTGGTGGTGGTGATTATTGTTTTAAGAGGAAGTACAACGAGGCAACCATCCTCTATATAACACTAATCAGAGGGAAAAAGGGAAGGGATCCGATACTTCGAAAAATGAAGATATCGGCCAAAGGAAGACAAGGGCCACGAAGGGTGTGAAAATGAAAGACTCCCTAGCCCTCGCAAACCTAATAGCGTCGGGGTCGGAAAATAACAAGAGTTGACCAAGAGAGGTCGGATAGGAGAGATGAAAGTGAGGAGCCTGGCACAAGTAAGTGGAAGCAATGCCAGGACTCAGCTAAGGCCCCGTGGTCGCCAACCCACGCTCCAAAGTTCAGAGCCCCTGGGGCCCCTTTCAGTCGCCTCTTACGACAGGCAGGGGATACCGTGGGTGTTATTCTACCGCCCCCACCCACAGGGGGGTATTGCTAGCTGAAGTGTCGTTTATTTGATTTGTTTCAGGAATCATTTCAAAGCTGAATAGACTTACACTCCACCACAGGTGTAGAAAGGGGCCCGGAGTATTCTGGCGAGACACCTCCACCCTCGTCAACAGCAGCTGGTGTCAACCGGCCTGAAGTCCCTTCCACTCTTGGGGACAAGAAGCTCACGCGCTCATGGTCCAAAGTCAAACTGGGTAGACATGTACAGTCTACTCCGCAAGGATTATTACATAATATGTTAGTTTCAATGCTGCTATTCGTATCTACAAATGATTCTGGAGGAGAGATGTGTTCATTACGCCTGCCAGGGTCCAACCCTCCCGCCCCTAGACAAGTATATTTACTTTTATAACCTAAAGTAGCGATCCAGGCGCCATTATCCATTGCTTCTACCAAGGATCAGGGGCATTGGCCGACGTTACCAACCACTGCAAAGGAAAAAATACTAAAGAGTCTCGCGAAGTTAGAAAGTGTCATGGCGTCGGACGGTAACCTTACACTTTCTAAATTCCTCCTTTAATCTCTAGGCTTACGGCAAGAAATAAAGGTCATTTATTAGCTTTAACGTATTTTTGTATATTCAGGCCAATCTCTGTCATGAGAACAGTGGCCCCTTCAGGACCACACTCCCTTCGAGACGATCTTTTCTATCGCCGCGGCGCATACTGTCCACACGGCAAGGAAAAAAAGTATAGCAATATCAAACCAACAACCAACAGTTGGCAGCATTGCTATTATACACACGTCTACTTACATCAGCGCTACTAGTGGAAACCTAAGTATTAAACAAAGGACAGTCACTCCTCGCGCGCCACATAGTTTTGCCTCGTGTTACTAACGTTGCGGAGTAGACTACAGCTTTGCCTCAAACTGAGACGCAAATGATGTGATGGGGACTAGAAGTTAACGGCAAATTGGTGAAAGTGGACAGCAGGGAAAAACAGAATATGGATATCTGAAAAGTGGCGTGGAAGTTGGTGAACCAATCAATCAATACTGATCTGCATTTAGGGCAGTCGCCCAGGTGGTAGATTCCCTATCTGTTGCTTTCCTAGCCTTTTTCGAAATGATTTCAAAGAAATTGGAAATTTATTGAACATCTCCCTTGGTAAGTTATTCCAATCCCTAACTCCCCTTCCTATAAATGAATATTTGCCCCAGTTTGTCCTCTTGAATTCCAACTTTATCTTCATATTGTGATCTTTCCTACTTTTATAGACGCTATTCAAACCTATTCGTCTACTAATGTCATTCCACGCCATCTCTCCGCTGACAGCTCGGAACATACCACTCAGTCGAGCAGCTCTCTTCTTTCTCTCAATTCTTCCCAACCCAGACATTGCAACATTTTTGTAACGCTACTCTTTTGTCGGAAATCACCCAGAACAAATCGAGCTGCTTTTCTTTGGATTTTTTCCAGTTCTTGAATCAGGTAATCCTGGTGAGGGTCCCATACACTGGAACCATACTCTAGTTGGGGTCTTACCAGAGACTTATATGCACTCTCCTTTATATCCTTACTACAACCCCTAAACACCCTCATAACCATGTGCAGAGATCGGTACCCTTTATTTACAATCCCATTTATGTGATTACCCCAATGAAGATCTTTCCTTATATTAACACCTAGATACTTACAATGATCCCCAAAAGGAACTTTTGTTGTAACCAAGGTTGAAGTTTACAGAACACAACTTTTATTGCTTCACTTTATGATATTTACACAAATAACAGAAATTTATTTTGAAGCAAAAAGGAATATTGAATCTTGAGAAAAGTCTGTCTTTATACAATATGTACAGGTTTGCAGTCTTTATATACACTTCTATCTTGAAAAGATAGTCTTGAGAATTGACCCGTTGATAGTCGAGAACTATCTGGCACACTAACATAAATGTTCATGAGAGTCCTTGTTTGTTGAAGTGCCTGAATTCCTAAAAGCAAGTTCAATTGATTGAAGAATTTCCACCTAGCGAAACTAAGGGAGCTTGCGTAAATTAGGGAATGACAATGGCTTGTAAAAGAATTACGGAACATAGGCAGCGGAAAACAGGTAAGGGAGCGGTGACCAGAGGTGAAACCTCGTACTGCCAGAAATTCAGTCCACCTGGTCGAAGCACATTTTTAAGAGGAGTAGCCTCCGTGCTCGACGTAGGGTGTATTCTGGAGCTGGACACCGGGGCAAGTGGGCGATTGAGCAGGAAGGGAGCTCCTATTTATACTACACTCGATGGTCAGGCACGCGCACTGAGGGCTGCGCGTCGAAGCTAGCAGCATGATACACAGGCGCGCGTGCAGCTGGCTGGAGGAGCGAGAAGAGAGCGCCGGACATACAACAACTTTCACCCCATCAACGCAGTAATTAAAACTGAGAGGACTTTTCCTATTTGTAAAACTCACAACCTGACTTTTAGCAAAGTTTATCAACATACCATTGCCTGCTGTCCATCACACAATATTTTCGAGGTCACGTTGCAGTTGCTCACAATCTTGTAACTTATTTATCACTCTATAGAGAATAACATCATCCGCAAAAAGCCTTACCTCCGATTCCACTCCTTTACTCATATCATTTATATATATAAGAAAACATAAAGGTCCGATAACACTGCCCTGAGGAACTCCCCTCTCAACTATTACAGGGTCAGACAAAGCTTCACCTACTCTAACTCTCTGAGATCTATTTTCTAGAAATATAGCAACCCATTCAGTCACTCTTTTGTCTAGTCCAATTGCACTCATTTTTGCCAGTAGTCTCCCATGATCCACCCTATCAAATGCTTTAGACATGTCAATCGCGATACAGTCCATTTGACCTCCAGAATCCAAGATATCTGCTATATCTTGCTGGAATCCTACAAGTTGAGCTTCAGTGGAATAACCTTTCCTAAAACCGAATTACCTTCTATCGAACCAGTTATTTATTTCACAAACATGTCTAATATAATCAGAAAGAATGCCTTCCCAAAGCTTACATACAATGCATGTCAAACTTACTGGCCTATAATTTTCAGCTTTATGTCTATCACCCTTTCCTTTATACACAGGGGCAACTATAGCAACTCTCCATTCATCTGGTATAGCTCCTTCGGCCAAACAATAATCAAATAAGTACTTCAGATATGGTACTATATCCCAACCCATTGTCTTTAGTATATCCCCAGAAATCTGATCAATTCCAGCCGCTTTTCTAGTTTTCAACTTTTGTATCTTATTGTAAATGTCATTGTTATCATACGTAAATTTTATTACTTCTTTGGCCTTAGTCTCTTCCTCTATCTCGACATTATCCTTGTAACCAACAATCTTTACATACTGCTGACTGAATACTTCTGCCTTTTGAAGATCCTCACATACACACTCCCCTTGTTCATTAATTATTCCTGGAATGTCCTTCTTGGAACCTGTTTCTGCCTTAAAATACCTATACATACCCTTCCATTTTTCACTAAAATTTGTATGACTGCCAATTATGCTTGCCATCATGTTATCCTTAGCTGCCTTCTTTGCTAGATTCAATTTTCTAGTAAGTTCCTTTAATTTCTCCTTACTTCCACAGCCATTTCTAACTCTATTTCTTTCCAGTCTGCACCTCCTTCTTAGTCTCTTTATTTCTCTATTATAATAAGGTGGGTCTTTACCATTCCTTACCACCCTTAAAGGTACAAACCTGTTTTCGCATTCCTCAACAATTTCTTTAAACCCATCCCAGAGTCTGTTTACATTTTTATTTACCGTTTTCCACCGATCATAGTTACTTTTTAGAAATTGCCTCATAGCTGCTTTATCAGCCATATGGTACTGCCTAACAGTCCTACCTTTAAGACCTTCCTTTCTATCACATTTATTTTTAACTACCACAAAAACAGCTTCATGATCACTAATACCATCTATTACTTCAGTTTCCCTATAGAGCTCATCTGGTTTTATCAGCACCACATCCAAAATATTTTTCCCTCTGGTTGGTTCCATCACTTTCTGAATCAGCTGTCCTTCCCATATTAACTTATTTGCCATTTGTTGGTCATGCTTCCTATCGTTCGCATTTCCTTCCCAATTGACATCTGGCAAATTCAGATCTCCCGCTACAATCACATTTCTTTCCATGTCGTTTCCCACATAGCTGACTATCCTATCAAATAATTCCGAATCCGCATCAGTGCTACCCTTTCCCGATCTGTACACTCCAAATATATCAAGTTGCCTATTATCTTTAGAAATGAGCCTTACACCTAGAATTTCATGTGTCTCATCTTTAACTTTTTCGTAGCTTACAAATTCTTCTTTCACCAGAATGAAAACTCCCCCTCCCACCTTTCCTATCCTATCTCTACGATACACACTCCAGTGCCGTGAGAAAATTTCTGCATCCATTATATCATTTCTGAGCCATGATTCAACTCCTATTACAATATCTGGTAAATATATATCTATTAAATTACTTAATTCTATTCCTTTCTTTACAATACTTCTACAGTTCAACACTAACAATTTTATGACATCCCTACTTGATTTCCAGTTCCCTGTTCCCTTATCACCGCTCCCTAGGCCATCCCGTTTCCCTGAATGTACCTCCCTATTACCCTTCCAAACAAATTTCCTAACTTATACGTACCACTGCGGTTTAAATGAAGGCCATCCGAGCGCAGATCCCTTTCTCCTACCCACCCATTAGGATCTAGAAATTTCACTCCCAGTTTCCCACATACCCACTCCATAGTCTCATTTAAATCCCCAATCACCCTCCAGTCAGTATCCCTCCTACACAGTATTCCACTAATAACAATCTCCGCTTTCTTAAACTTCACCCGTGCTGCGTTTACCAGATCCCACACATCTCCAACTATGTTGGTACTTATATCAGCTTGCCTTACGTTGTTGGTACCAACGTGAAACACTACCACCTTCTCCTTCCCCTCCTCCCTCTCTTCTACTTTCCTCAACATCTGCCTCAACCTAATTCCTGGATAACATTCTACCCTGGTTCCCTTTCCTCCACACACTTTCCCCACGTGTCTAACGATGGAATCCCCCATGACCAGAGCCTCAACCCTCCCCACCTCATTTGATCCCCTCCCCTCCTGGTCAGCCCTATCTTTCCTGATAGCTGCAGAAGCTACTTCCTCCTCCCTTTTCTCCTTCCCATGACCCTGTTCCACCTGTCTTTTCCTATCCTCTACTCTACATTTCCCTTTCCTACCTTTTCCCTTCCTCCTACTTCCACGCATCTCAGCAACAGTTCCCTGTCCCTCATCTTCCCTCTGTTGTTCTACCTGGAGTGACTCGTACCGATTTCGCACAGACACCTGTCCTGAATTCTGATCCTGAATAGAGCCCTTGGCCTGCAATCTCCTTCCCCTTAGAACATTAGACCACCTGTCTTCTACAACTCCTCCCTTTCCTTCCCCTCCCTCTTGTACACCTACTGTAACCTGTACATTGTTTGAGGGAGTCCTATCTTCCTTCCCGTCTTCTGTGAGAATCCTAATTATCTCCCTCAAACTTTCCAACTCCTCCCTCATACCCCTCAATGCCTCACCACACCCACAATAAGTACACTCGCGCTCCTTAGCCATTCTTTACGGGGGGAAAATTTTAAATTAAAAAAATAAAATAACTTATTTGCAAAAAAATAAATGAACGGAGGGATATATTGTCTGGGATAGTACACAACAATAAGGTAATTAATATACGACTACACTACAATACTACTTAGTCGTGCTCAATTTTTTTTTATCCTACAACCCCTAACAGGATAAAAGCTGCTGTTAATTACTGAATATCGAAAGTAATACACAAGAACTACACAATTCCAAACTGCAATTAAGCCTATCCTAATTTCAACAATATTTTAGTAAGAGTTTCTACGGATACCTCTACCACACCAGTACTACACAAATATTTTACAATAATAAAATAAGCACACTAAATTCTAATAGGATATTACTCGTATACTACTGTACAGTACACTACAGTAATTTTTAAACTACTTTCAGACGTATCCTAATTACGATACCGGTACCGTACCGTATGTCACTACTAAGCACAACAGAAATGAAATTTGCAAGAACTACTGTACTCAAAGATTACCAACGAAGCTAAATGCTTAGACAAATTATTATTAGTATTACGGTCTAATAGATATACACGAAAGATAACACACGAATATAGCACGCAAGATACGGCACTATCTAAATGTACTGTATCTATACTACAATGTATCTACACTACACTACACTGCGTTTGGTTAAATGCTTAAGTATCAAAAGGATTGCCGTACACGAAGAAAAACACGAATATAACTGGCAAGATACTATCTAATATATTATACCTTATCTTCATTACAATTCTACTGAAATGTGGTTATGTGATTATTACATAGAAGTGTAGAAGTGTAGAAGTGGTCTAAAAGTAAACGTCGAGGCCTGTGTCTCCGATGCTATTGTATACATATTTCTGAAATGTTGCAAACTCAAGCCAAACATGATGGGGAAACTTATTGACTCATCTTCATCCGTTCAAAAGGTATGCGCCCAAAAAGATGATCATAATACGTCCGACGTTGACATGACTTCACCCGCGCCTACACCTTGTGACATCCCCCTGTGGGTGGGGGTGGTAGTGTAACACTCACGGTATCCCCTGCCTGTCGTAAGAGGCGACTAAAAAGGGCTCTGAACTTTGGAGCGAGGGTTGGCGCCACGGGGCCCTTATCTGAGTCCTGGTATTGTTTCCACTTACTTGTGCCTGGCTCCTCACTTTCATCTATCCTTATTGAACTCCCTTTGTCAACTCTTGTTCTTTTCCGACCCCGACGGTGTTACGTATGGATGCGTAGGGAATCTTTCATTTTCACGCCCTTCGTGGCCCTTGTCTTCCTTTGGCCGATACCTTCAGTTTTCGAAGTGTCGGACCCCTTCCATTTTTCCTCTCTGATTAGTGTTGTATAGAGGATGGTTGCCCAGTTGTACTTCCTCTTAAAACAATAATCACCACCACCACCACCACTACACGTTGTGACATCTCGCTTGTCCAGTGCGGCCACGACGATGTGGCGATACAGAGGGAACATTGTGTTTCAATTCACTCTGTGACTTACGAATGCATTTTTTGCATAGGATACGTGCTAGACTCGGCACATAGTCACTTTCACACTTCAACCTTGCGGCTGTGTCATATACAAAGCTTGCACGAGACTTTCTTCAGACAGCACACAAAACTTCAGGCCTGTAGAGGTTATGTACACACAAATTATCGTATACCCTTAATAAATGTTTATAGTGCATGAGCGGTACATTTTGGGTCACAAAATATATACATCGGTAGGAAAGTTAGGATACTTCATCATTTAATACTCCCTTTAAACTAACCTACCATACCGGTACGTTAAATTATGTCAAAACCTTTGTTAATGATTTGACACTGAGCACCGTAGGGGCATATCAGTATTTCTGTTTAAAGGCATGCTTGTTTCAAAATGTAACTTTTTACTGTATTGCAAAATACTTACTGTTCCACACTGCCGGAACATACAGCTGACAAAGCACTGAAACAGAATTAATGCTTGGTTATGAATACCATTTTTCGTATTGACCTATGAACAATCCATTTTAAAATATTATTCTATAGGAAAATTGAATAATCCAAAACCGGTGTGAATTTTGAAGCATAACTGTATTCGTACAGTTTTTTTAATTTGAGAATAAACCGTTGAGTTACAGAACGTCTTACCTTGCCTTCCTGTGAAACTGGAATTTTCTTCTGCATCAGTCCCTTTTCCTCATCTGAAACATAGTATAACAATCAAGATGCATAAACAGAGAATGTTTCCATAATACAATGAGTACTTTTTTTTTTTTGTCACTTATAGAGAAAAGTAGAATCTGAGGGAATCTGAGGAAGTTCTTAACTTATAATGAAGTTCTTAACTTATAAGGATATTAACGAACTCACTACATCATGCACTATACAGACAGTGATATGACATCAGTAGAAGAGTAGAAGAATAAGCTTGTATGAGTTTTTGAATATATGAAAGATCATAATATGAAGATAAATTTGGAATTCAAGGAGACAAATTGAGGAAAATATTCGTTTACAGGTAGAGGAACGGAACAAGCGAGATGTTCGAAAAACTTTCTTGTTAACGTTTAACAAAAGACTACATAAACAACTGATATGGAATTTGCCACCTGGGTGACAACTCTGAATGCAAATCAAAGGATGAGGGTGACGGTAAAGTTGGCACCACAAGAATACACTGGGGGTCTTGAGTCTAGAGTCCATCGTGTGAAGGAGTCGACACAGTCTATACACTAACCTCGTACTAACTCATATAGACGATAGGAGATGAAAGTGCTTACTTGGACGGAAGACGCCGTATTCTTAATTGGGTTTGAGCCCCAGCTTCATGGCTGCTGTCAGTAGGGCTCGTACCCATCACCTCACGATTGCAAACTTACAGCTACATGAACTGTAGTACCGGTACTCTTTAAGTCTTACCTATTTCATTCTTCATATTTCTGCATTGCATACCTCTGCAGTCCGAATAGAACATGTTACAATATTATTCGTAGTAACCTTTTCCAGCAATAGTGAAGCAACTCTCTTTATGTATCCTTGACTACATTTTAACAAAAGGGTGGAGCAGACGGTACAGAACAAGTTAAAATAATGGAACTTATTGTAGTTAACAGGTAATTCGAAGTTGCATTGTTGACTGCCATTCCTAGTAATAAATAATCTACAGCTGAGTTCTAGCAGTTGCTACACTTCACTAGCAAATGCAAGCAACATCTTTATTTTATTTCATCTTACTCCAGCCTTCGCTCTAGTTTGCTAGAGCACGGCAAGTTGAAGCATCGCTCTCTACTATGGCTGCGCTAATACGCCTTCCCAATACAGCGATATGAGCGATATCACGGCCGACTTGATGCGACGCTTTAGCTAAGGAGCGCAGCGAGTGATCCAGTCGGCCGTGGCGACATGGGCCTAGTTCCCGTTTTTACCGCCGAGCGCTGTTTCGCTGGCATTGAAGCACGATTTTTCATTACAGCACACGTTAAGTTCTTTGTATATTTCTGTTTGAATATATAGCCAATCACTCGATAAACATATTTCAATCACACCTTACACCTCAATAAAGAAATTCAGTGAAGAACGTGTCCCTCCGCAGCGGAAAAACCGTACAAAATAATGTTAACGGTAGGTAGTAAATAGCCGGCCCCCGTGGTGTAAGGGTAGCGTGCCTGCCTCTTACCCCGAGGCCCCGGGTTCGATTCCCGGCCAGGTCAGGGATTTTACCTGGACCTGAGGGCTGGTTCGAGGTCCACTCAGCCTACGTGATTAGAATTGAGGAGCTATCTGACAGTGAGATAGCGGCCCCGGTCTAGAAAGCCAAGAATAACGGCCGAGAGGATTCGTCGTGCTGACTACATGACACCTCGTAATCTGCAGGCCTTCGGGCTGAGCAGCGGTCGCTTGGTAGGCCAAGGCCCTTCAAGGGCTGTAGTGCCATGGGGTTTGGTTTGGTTTGGTTAGTAAATACTGCAGAAAATAAATACACTTTTATGTTTAAGTGTTTCGGGTTCTCGTGTTCAAATATTTCAGTCTTTCAATGGTCTCTGTTATTTGTGGGGCTATGTTATTTAACAATACAGGAATAGCACACTCGCAAATAACTTCACTCAATAACTGTGAATTTCCGATTTCAGGACACCTGAAGTGAGGATTGCCACGCAACACTGGCACTAAATAGTCACTCATAGACGCAACGGGATTTTTATGCAACAAATGGTTGTGCTTTCAATACACAATCATGAATAACTTTCAAAATTCACAGTGGCAAATCAGATAGGTACTGCAGCCTGCTTTTTTCATCTCTTTTATAAATGAAGTCCATTAGCACTGATCAACACCTCAGTCTTATCGAAAGAATCAAGCATCTTGTCCGGCTGCAATGTTGCTACATGTGTGATACTGACATGTATGTCAAATACATTTTTATTGATAACATGTATTTGACAGTGGTACCTGAATTAAAAAGTTGTGCATATCTGTACACGAATGGTCTTTTAAGTATTCTAGGGCTGTTATTACTTCAGTCGCGAAAATATCTTTCACGCGCCCCCGCACATTCATTTTCTTAAACTTAGACGGCTCGATCTTTTTGCGTGTAAGAAAAAAGAACCGGTTTCACAGTTTCATTTGTTTGCATCTGGCACAGTTTTTTTTTAAATTTATAAAATCACCATTTATATCCTGGGAACCATCAAACATAGATTTTTTGAGTAAGAAATTTCTTACTTCTTCCGAATGAACGATTGGTCAAAAGCAAGAAGAGGCATTTCACTATTAACAGGATGACACATCTTCGGTTTAATGTGTTTTGAAGAAGACATTCTTCTTATCATGCTAACATTAATCTTATGGTTGTCACTCACAAGAGTAACACGAAAAAACCGCAAGCTTCGACTTCCTTTATAGTACCTAAAAGAGTCTTCAAGAAGAAAAATGGTGCTGGTAACCTTTATTTTGTAGTCACAGCAGAAATGATAAAAACAGAGAAGGTTATTGACCAAGGTAATTCGATTTCTACTTTCGCTTGCATGACAGTCATCTTGAGTAGCTATTATTCGCTCAGCATGGAATGAAGCGTCTTTCTGTTCTGTTCAAAGAAGGTGTAGAGTTTCTTGTCATATAACATCTGCTGTGATGGAGTACCAACAAACACAATCTCTCTGCTTCATTTAGGCGCTGACTTTCTGCAAAGAGCTGCTCCTTTACTAAGAGTGTTATTCCAGTCTCGCAATTTATATCTCCTACGTAGCGTGAAATTGTGGATTTATTCGGCGTGGCAAACATATAGTTTCGATGATCTCGAATTGAAATTAAGAGAGAAATTCTTTCTTGAAATAACATTTAGCCATTTATGGCGTTGTTACTCGTTGAAAGGAAATTCATGAAACGAAATCCCACTTCCCGATCTCCTTTTCATCTTACATTAAGGCACGCAGAAGTAACCAGTACGATGTACATAAACATTAAAACTGTTCAGGACCAAAGAAACAAGCCAAAGCTGAGAGGTCGAAATTCGGCAACATTGGCCGAACTTCACCATTTTTATTTTACGTCGCACCAACACAGTTAAGTCTTATGGAGACGATGGGATAGGAAAGGGCTAGGAGTTGGGAGGAAGCGGCTGTGGCCATAATTAAGGTAGAGTCCCAGCATTTACCTGGTGTGAAAATGGGAAACAACGGAAAACATTCTTCAGGGCTGCCGACAGTGGGGTTCGAACCCACTATATTACAGCTCACAGCTGCGCGACTCTAACCGCACGGCCAACTCGCTCGATGATCTTCACTGCTATTGGCTCGTGGCGTGACGCTCCCCTGTACAGAATTGTTACTGGTCTTGCATGACTAGAGCCAGAAGGCCTGGCCAGGATGGAGTTATCCGAAGTTCGCTTAAGTAACTGCTTCATTTCTATTCGTCTTCTTTTTCTTTATCTGTTTACCCTCCAGGGTCGGTTTTTCCCTCGGACTCAGCGAGGGATCCCACCTCTACCGCCTCAAGGGCAGTGTCCTGGAGCTTCAGACTCTGGGTCGGGATACAACTGGGGAGAATTACCAGTACCTCGCCCAGGCGGCCTCACCTGCTATGCTGAACAGGTGCCTTGCGGGGGGATGGGAAGATTGGAAGGGATAGACAACGAAGAGAGAAGGAAGCGGCCGTGGCCTTAAGTTAGGTACTGTGTTATTTCGCAATTTGCCTGGAGAAGTGGGAAACCACGGAAAACCATTTCCAGGATGGCTGAGGTGGGAATCAAACCCACCTCTACTCAGTTGGGTGGACCCCGTTCCAGCCCTCGTACCACTTTTCAAATTTGGTGGCAGAGCCGGGAATCGAACCCGGGCCTCCGGAGGTGGTAGTTAATCACACTAACCACTACACCACAGAGCCAACGGCCGTAGCCGTGTTGAAACGCTGGATCTCTTGAGATCTCCGACGTTAAGCAACATTGGGCGTGGTCAAGATTTGGATGGGTTGCCACGCGTTGTTGGTGGGGGTAAGGGAATGGAGGAGAGGAAAGGAACTGGCCACTCTACCGTACGTAATCTCCGGCTCAGGCACACCTCTGCGGAGGTTCCGACCTGCCTTTGGGCAGAATACACCCTTACCTTACTACACCACAGAGGCGGACCTTCATTGCAGTGCTCATAATTATAGCAAATATGTAACCGGAGCACAATAATTGCACTACCTCTTTGAAGCTTCAGAACAGCACCTCATTTCGCAAGAGTAACCGCGGACAGAACAGATGTTTATTGTCAGGCCTTGAGACTTGAAGCAGGCGCATGCGCAGCAGCCATGTTTAACTCTCGCATTCACGTGACTTCCCGTGAGACGACCACAGTATATATTTTCTCTGTTTTTTTTTTTTTTTTTTTTTTTTTTTTTTTTTTTTTTTTTTTTTTTTTTTTTTTTTTGCCACAGCTACTAAAACAGCGATCTCAACATTGGAAAAACCGCAGGTCGGTAAATTCCCTTTTTCTAAGACGAGGGCGCGGTCCATACAAATTTGCACCATTTTTTAATTTCGTACATTTAACTAACAAAAGCGCGTGGACTTTGGAGTGGTGGTGGTGGTGATTATTGTTTTAAGAGGAAGTACAACTAGGCAACCATCCTCTATATAACACTAATCAGAGGGAAGATATGGAAGGGGTTCGACACTTCGAAAAATGAAGGTATCGGCCAAAGGAAGACAAGGGCCACGAAGGGCGTGAAAATGAAAGACTCCCTAGCCCTCGCAAACCTAATAGCGTCGGGGTCGGAAAAAACAAGAGTTGACCAAGAGAGGTCGGATAGGATAGATGAAAGTGAGGAGCCTGGCACAAGTAAGTGGAAGCAATGCCAGGACTCAGCTGAGGGCCCCGTGGTCGCTAACCCACGCTCCAAAGTTCAGAGCCCTTGGGGCCCTTTTAGTCGCCTCTTACGACAGGCAGGGGTTACCGTGGGTGTTATTCTACCGCCCCCACCCACAGGAGGACTTTGGAGTGGCCTGGTGCAGGTCTTTTGAATTGTCGTCTATCGGCAACTTGGGTATCTGTGAGGATGGGACCCTATATAGGATAAAACATAATGTTAAATAATAATACGTATTTCCTGAGTATGTGAACAACTGTGAAAATTACGGTCAGTATACACAGATATGCTGCAATAAATACATTATTATTACGAGGGCAAGTTAATAAGTATCTGCAATTTTGCTCTAATTGTCTTTAGGTTGGCTGTATGGCATTGTGTCCTTACCAGCCGCTAGATGGCACCCTTGTCTACGTCTGTGTTAGGTTTCAGCGTTATCAGATGAGTACAGCTTGCGCTTTGCGGCATAAAGATGGCCGCGCCACTCTCTGTTTGCACCAAGGAAGAACAGCGTTCTGTAATCCGTTTTTTGTGGTCTGAGGGTATGCCAGGAGCGGCAATTCAGCACAATACGGGGACACAGATGCAGATCGACTCTCGGATCTTTCCTAATCCTTTACGCTTGTGCGACCCCTTTTGAACTGTGCAATTCACTGGTAAACACTTCAATCAATCAATCAATCAATCAATCAATCAATCAATCAATCAATCAATCAATCAATCAATACTGATCTGCATTTAGGGCAGTCGCCCAGGTGGCAGATTCCCTATCTGTTGCTTTCCTAGCCTTTTCCTAAATGATTTCAAAGAAATTGGAAATTTATTGAACGTCTCCCTTGTCCAATCCCTAACTCCCCTTCCTATAAATGAATATTTGCCCCAGTTTGTCCTCTTGAATTCCAACTCTATCTTCATATTGTGATCTTTCCTACTTTTATAAACGCCATTCAAACTTATTCGTCTACTAATAATAATAATAATAATAATAATAATCGTATGGCCTCAGCTACCGTGTGCAGACATTTCAATTTGACGCCATCTGGCTGTCTGCTCGTCAATTTCGACGTTCCGTTTTACTCTAGGCCCCCACTAGATGGCAGACCGAGTAAACCGAAACTCTCTTGGGCGTCTATGGCTGAGATTTAATGAATTTTGTCGGGTAAACACCACATGTGTCACCAGAGATCTTTTACATGCCGACATCGTACGACATGGATTGTCGAATGGACTTTTTTCCGCCCTTCAAAAATCCGACTACCTCTGCCGGGTTTGAACCCGCTATCTTGGGATCCGGAGGCCGACACTCTACCAACTGATCCACTAATGTCATTCCACGCCAACTCTCCGCTGACAGCTCGGAACATACCACTTAGTCGAGCTGCTCTTCTTCTTTCTCTCAATTCTTCCCAACCCAAACATTGCAACATTTTTGTAACGCTACTCTTTTGTCGGAAATCACGCAGAACAAATCGAGCTGCTTTTCTTTGGATTTTTTCCAGTTCTTGAATCAGGTAATCCTGGTGAGGGTCCCATACACTGGAACCATACTCCAGTTGGGGTCTTACCAGAGACTTATATGCCCTCTCCTTCGCTGTGGCAAGGCATTTTCCTCCTATTGTGCTGGAAGTATTCTATGAATTTCCACTCCTGGTACACCCTTAGACCATAAAAACGGTTTACGGAACGCTGGCCGGCCATTTTTACGTCTCAACAGCGCAAGCTGTGCTGATCTGATAACGCTGAAACCAACCACAGACGTAGACAACGGGGCCATCTAGCGGCTGGTGAGCACACAACATCATAGACTGATTCACCTTAGCAATTTGTATGGAGAAATAACATCTTCTGAGAGCATGACATAAATTTACTAAATATCCTTACCTTCAGGAATGGGGTTGTCCTTTATACATGTTTCTCTAGCTGCTTTCAGTTTGTTCATCATCTCTTCCTTTGACATCGCCGCCTGAAACAGAACACATTCTTATGAACTCGAAAGCTATGGCGAGTAAGCAGGGATGCAGACTTTTCAGGTTCATCTGCAACGGGGAAATATCGCCTCAACTGTAATCTGAATAGAAGACTAAATACAGTAGGTCCAACTCATCAAACAGCAAAAGAAAGGGGAGGGTCACGAAGGCTGTGGAAATGAAAGACTGCCTGGGCTTTGTAAATTAATACACCAAGGACGAAAGGGAACAAGGCCTGAGACCAAAGGAGATTACATAGGAAACTTAAAAGTTGAGTGATGAATATGTAAATGTACGGAATGCCAGACACATTGAGGGACCCCGTGGCTGGTAATCCACGCTCCCAAGACGACAGGCCCGTAGCAGTCACCCTTTTAGTCGCCTCTTAACGTGGACTTTTTCACGAAGCATTTCGGTTGCATCGATCTTACACATCTTATTTCTTAATATCCACGACTCACGTCCATATTGAGAGTAAAATTATTAATTCATAACTATTTAAGAAAGAAAACCTATTTTTCCCGTCAAAATAATGATAGAAGTATTATTAGGTAAAGCAAATAATATTGAATTAGGAAATGTACCGTAATTTGAAATTATTTTGCTTCTGATATATAGGCTACAGTGGGAACACAAAAGAAATACAGATGTGCTGAATGACTTTAAAAGCAGACCTATATTGGAATACGTCTACGAATACCAGAGAAATTGGCTAGAACACCTAAACAGGATGGACAGAAGCAGGATCCCCAAAGCAGTCATAAACTAATGCCCCGGTGGGAAGAGATCTCTGGGACGCCCCAGGAAGAGATGGCGTGAAAATGCAAATCTTTTGTATAGACCGTAACAGTTCTTCTATAGGACCAATACCTGAAAGGATGTTGTTGATGATGATGATGATGATGATGATATATACAGTATACTGTATATTTGGAATTGACACGTGGTAAATAAGAGAACAGAAATCTTTGACCTTTGTTATTGCAAGATAAGATGGATCACATTGAATAACAAATGAAGAAATACTATATCGAAATGGTAAGAAAAACTTGATGAAATTTTAGCAGAAAAAGAAGCGAATTGATAGTACGTATTTTAACATATTTAGGACTTCATTTCCTAGAGACTTTTCAGAGAAATAGGAGGCGTGGGAACATAAATTAATATAGAGGAGAGTTGCATAAAAAACCGAGCGAGTGACTACGCGGTTTGCGTCACGTTCGGGAAATAATGGGTTTGAATCTCACTACCGGCAGCCCCGAAAATATTTTCTGTGGTTTCGCATTTTCACCCTGTACCTTAATTAAGGCCACGGTTGTCTCCATCTCATTTCTAGCCCTTCCCTGTCTCATCGTCGCGATAATACCTGTCATGTCGGGCATTCTGACAGAGGATGGAAATGTTACAGGTTAAAGAAGTAACAATCCGATATTCAGACAGAGCATGGGAATGTTACGGGTTAAAGAAGTAACAATCCGATATTCGGATAGAGGATGGGAATGAAGTTAAAGAAGTAACAATCCGACATTCTGACAGAGGATGGGAATGTTACGGGTTAAAGAAGTAACAATCCGATATTCTGACAGAGGATGGGAATGTTACAGGTTAAAGAAGTAACAATCCGACATTCTGACAGAGGATGGGAATGTTACGGGTTAAAGAAGTAACAATCCGATATTCTGACAGAGGATGGGAGTGTTACAGGTTAAAGAAGTAACAATCCGACATTCTGACAGAGGATGGGAATGTTACGGGTTAAAGAAGTAACAATCCGATATTCTGACAGAGGATGGGAATGTTACAGGTTAAAGAAGTAACAATCCGATATTCTGACAGAGGATGGAAATGTTGCGGGTTAAAGAAGTAACAATCCGATATTGAGACAGAGGATGGGAATGTTACGGGTTAAAGAAGTAACAATCCGATATTCTGACAGAGGATGGGAATGTTACAGGTTAAAGAGTAACAATCCGATATTCAGACAGAGGATGGGAATGTTACGGGTTAAAGAAGTAACAATCCGATATTCAGACAGAGGATGGGAATGTTACGGGTTAAAGAAGTAACAATCCGATATTCTGACAGAGGATGGGAATGTTACGGGTTAAAGAAGTGACAATCAGATATTCAGACAGAGGATGAGAATGTTACGGTTTACAGAAGTAACAATCCGATATTCAGACAGAGGATGGGAATGTTACGGGTTAAAGAAGTAACAATCCTATATTCGGACAGAGGATGGGAATGAAGTTAAAGACGTAACAATCCGACATTCTGACAGAGGATGGGAATGTTACGGGTTAAAGAAGTAACAATCCGATATTCTGACAGAGGATGGGAATGTTACAGGTTAAAGAAGTAACAATCCGATATTCAAACAGAGGATGGGAATGTTACGGGTTAAAGAAGTAACAATCCTATATTCGGACAGAGGATGGGAATGTTACGGGTTAAAGAAGTAACAATCCGACTTTCTGACAGAGGATGGGAATGAAGTTAAAGAAGTAACAATCCGACATTCTGACAGAGGATGAGAATGTTACAGGTTAAAGAAGTAACAATTCAATATTCTAACAGAGGATGGAAATGAAGTTAAAGAAGTAACAATCCGACATTCTGACAGAGGATGGGAATGTTACGGGTTAAATAAGTAACAATCCGATATTCGGACAGAGGATGGGAATGAAGTTAAAGAAGTCACAATCCGATATTCTGACAGTGGATGGGAATGTTACAGGTTAAAGAAGTAACAATTCGATAGTCTGACAGGGGATGGGAATGTTACAGGTTAAAGAAGTAACAATCCGATATTCTGACAGAGGATGGGAATGAAGTTAAAGAAGTAACAATCCGAAATTCTGACAGAGGATGGGAATGAAATTAAAGAAGTAACAATCCGACATTCTAAAAATAAAAGTATTGGAGTTGCACCACATCAGTCCATTAGAGCCTATTGATAAGTCCGTCCATAATATTTACATTGTTGGATGCAACAAGGGATATTTACTGTAATATTGAAAAGTAGATGGTTAACATCCATTTTACTAATATCTGACTTGAAGAAGGGTGCAAAAACATGACAATTAATACCCAATAGATCTATTACATTTAATCCCTCATAAATGCTGACTACTGCGTTGACTTTCAGAAAGAGGATGGATATGTTAAAATTTAAAGAAGTGACAATCCGACATTGTGACACAGTATGGAAATGTTAAAAGTTAAAGAAGTAACAATTCATTATTCTGACAGAGAATGGAAGTGTTACAGGTTGAAAGAAAAGCTACCCGATATTCTGACCGGGTTTAGAAATGTTAAACTTTTCCAGCCCAGTGACACCATATGCCATCATGATATTAATGAAAGTTTTGGTCCTTTTATATTTCACTATGAAGTTGTGTGACATACGACAATTTACTTACTGGTGTTAGGAGACAGTAGATAACAAGCGAGTAATCAAACTTATTTAAAACTTTTCGGGACTGGAACGGTATATATGAGATGCTAGTCTTCAAACCCCTCGAATTATAGTATATATTGAAGTTCACAACATTGAATTACACTTCAAATTTTTGAAAAATTACATAAAGGATTCTGGTTAAATATGGTATGTTATAACGTACGGTAAATAAGCAAATGAATACTGGATTAAAGCCACTATATTTATTTAATGAAGCCGAGCTTTCAGCCAAATTGCATTGGCCTTCATCAGAGCATGTTAAGTTCTGCTTAAGTTCTGCTTCCGACAGTGAGCGAAGAAATTCAAAGAAACGTGGAAGTCATGACCTACTATCCGTGGCCTACCCCACTAATTGGACTCAAGGGTCGTCGTGCTGTGATTCACCGCCCGCTGTCGATGGTTTCTTGAGTGCGTCCCGCTGTTCCATGGTGGTGTTGTGCATGTACGTATTTCTGCAGTACAGGTCTCCATGTATTTGATAACTTGAAGCCGTCTTCCCTGTTGATGTTATTTGGGCGCAGCTCTTTCTTTATGGCTTCTCTTACCAGTCGAGCATAGAAGTCTTTTACAGGCGCGATGACCTTCGCCTGGTCAAAGAAGATTTCATGGTCTGTACTGTAGAAATGTTCTGCTATGGCAGACTGGCTTATGGCATTCTCCGGGGAGGATGAAAGAGCGACATTCTTTACCGACCTAATGTGTTCCTTCACCCTGGTGCTGACAAGCCTTTTCGTCATGCCAATATATGAGCTACCACAACCACATGGAACTTCATACACGCCCGGTGTTTCAAGATGTGGTTTTTCTTTGAATAGTCGAAACAGGGATTTGAGCTTCCGGTCTGTGGTGAAAACTGGAATTATATTGTGCTTCATAAGAGTGCGCTCTATTCTGTCAGTTATGCCTGCCATGTAAGGAAGGAATACTTTCTTCTTTTTACTGTAGTCCTGGTTGGTACTATCCCTGTTAGGGTCCTTCATCTTCACAGCTCGTGCTATGTCGCCTGACGTATAACCGTTTTTCTTCATTTATGTTGTCAGTTCTCTTAATGCACTTGAGGGGTTATTAGCGTCTGCAACGTTATTCGCCCTAGTAAATAACGTTCGAAGGACAGCTCCTTTTTGACACGAGTGGTGATGTGAGGACTTATGAAGGTATCTTTCAGAATGTGTAGGTTTCCTGTACATTGCATGGCCTAGTGTACCATCATTCTCCTTGTATAGTAGCACATCAAGGAAAGGTAATTTACCTTCATTTTCTACTTCCATCGTGAATTTTATCTTACTGTTAATGGAATTTAGGTGTTGCAAAAATTAATTTAATGTTTCCCTTCCATGTGGCCAGACCGAAAATGTGTCATCCACGTAACGATAGAAGCACTTAGGTTTCAAAGGCGCTGTAGTTAATGCAGCAGACTCAAAGTGTTCCATAAAAATATTAGCAGTCACTGGTGACATAGATGAACCCATTTCTGCTCCTTCTGTCTGTTCGTAATAATCCCCTTTGTAGTAGAAGTAAGTAGATTTTAAACAAACTGCTGCCAGATTGGTCAAGTCCTCGGATAGGTATTGTCTGATGTAAGCAAGCGTTTCTTCTACTGGTATATTAGTAAAAAGTGACGTAACATCAAAGCTTGCCAGGATGTCACCTTCGTCCACTCGTAGATCACGTAACTTCTGCAAGAAGTGTTTCGAATATTTAACGTGATGTTCTGTCTTCCCTGTTTCTGGTTGTAACAGTGATGAAATATAGCGGGCTAACTCATGGGTCGCAGAACCAATGGCACTCACGATTGGTCTTAGTGGTACGTCATTCTTGTGTAGTTTTGAGAGGCCATAAATGACTGGAGGTACTGGGTCTGAATTCAGTAAGGTCTTCTTCAAGTGTTCTGGAAGTGTTGAGCTCTTCACTAGTCGGGTGACTTGCGTATTAATTTTCTTCGTGGGATTTCTTACTTTATTATACGTTTCTTCTTCTAGTAGGTTGTTCATTTTTGTTTCGTAATCAGCTGTATTCATGATGACTGAAACATTACCCTTGTCAGCCGGAATTACAATTATACTATCGTCTTTGCGAAATTCATAAACTTCTTTAAGTTCACCTTTGGTAAGGTTTTGACGTGGTGTTTTAATTTATCAATATTATATTCGTACTTTTTGTTTTCGTATATTCCATCCTGTTCTATCTTTCTTTACTGCAGCAGCTCCCTTTGCCTCTATAACCAAGAATATATCTTACAATACGACAGTTCCGTGAAATAATTTACATTTAAATCCCTGTTTTAGAAAAATGAAGAACCTTCACATGGACTTACGAAGTCGCATACCGCCACTAACTTTTAAACGAAATATAGTCTGTGAATATTACATATTTGTAGCACTATACTCCAGCTGCAAATGTTAGCGATTTTTCATGCACGAGTACCTCATCCCACTACTCAAAATAATTTGGGCTGGGAACGGTTAACAAGAGCAACCCGACAATTTGAGAGAGAGGAAATATTAAAGGTTAAAGAAGAGCAACCCGACAATTTGAGTGAGAATGGAAATAATAAAGGTTAAACAAGAGCAATCTGATATTCTGACAGAGGATAGAAATTTTAAAGGTTAAACAATAGCAACCCGACAATTTGAGAGAGAATGGAAATAATAAATGTTAAACAAGAGCAATCTGATATTTGGACAGAGGAAAGAAATGTTAAAGGTAATAAAAGAGCAATCTGATATTCTGACAAAGGATAGAAAAACTTAAGGTTAAACAAGAGCAATCTAATATTCTTATAGAGGATGGAAGTGTTTAAATTTAAACAAGAGCAATTTGATATTCTGACAGGGGATAGAAATGTTTGAGGTTAAACAAGAACAACCTGATGTCTAATGTATGCCGATGATGTTAAATTGTTCAGAACTGTCGTCACTCATGACGATGCTTTAAAATTACAGACTGATATCAATAATGTGAATATGTGGAGTAGGAACAACAAAATGCATTTTAATATCAATTAGTGTCTCATAGTAAACTTTTCAAGGAATAAGTCGACAGCACGATTTGAATATAAAATGGATAACACTATTTTAGGAAGATTTAGTAAAAGAATTGGGAATTTTAATGGACTACTACGTTCTCCTTCAAAGGACACATTGAAAAAATTACAAATGAAGCCTATAGATCCTTTGGTATTGTGATTCGGAATTCGAGGGAACTAAACAATTTTGGTACATTAATTACCCTCTATAATACATTTGTACGCAGTAAACTTGAATATGCATGTGTTGTTTGGACAACTCATTATCAGACCCATATAAATAAAATTTCAGAAAAAGTTTCTTCGCATTCTGTATTTAAAACGCATCATACTTAAGCACTAAAATAAAAAGTTTCATACAATAATTTGCTAAATGGATTTAAACTTCCTTCATTATGTAATAGAAGGGATATTCTGCAACAAATTTTTGAACAAACTTGTAAATAATGTGAGTGATGACAGTGAGTTACTTGCTAGAGTGAATTTTAATGTGAAAAGGACAAATTTATGGACAAGACCTAGGTTTTATTGTGAACACTCGAAAAGAATGAGCCATAGAAATTCTCTAATAGTCAGAATGTGTAATCATTTTAACAAAATTGCTGCATGCAATCCGAGAATTTATTTCACAATAGCACTACGAGACTTTATGCATCATGTGGAAACTGCAGCTTCTCACAGATAACATCTTCTGATAAAGAAATCAAATATTGTACCATCTAGTAGTTAGTGTAAATAAAAATCGGCTAGGCCAATAACAGGTTTTTGTTAAAATATTATATTACACAAATTGTATTTGTGTATAAATATTTATGCTAAGTTTACCGAATTTATTGTATTCTCATGTTTGTTTTTCTCTTTCTCTTATTTTTTCATGTTTTGAATACTATTTTCTTATACATTTTTTATAAATTATGTTCTTTATAATGTGTTATGTTTTATAATATCCACCTATAAATGGAGAATGTCTTTGTTGGTGGCATATGTTTAAATAAATACATAATTAGAGGGGATGGAAATGTTTATAATAGTGTGTGGCTTTCGGAGAGTCAAAGTGCAGGTCTTTAGAGTTGACGACCGATAGGCGACCTGCGCATCTGTGAGAATGGGGCCCTACCTACGATGAATTCTAGTGGTGAAGTTGGCACAAGCACTCAATCCTCGAGGCGGAGGAATTAACCAATGAAAGTTAAAATCTCCGACTAGAAATCGAACCCGCAACCCCTTTGACCAAAGGAGAGCACGCTAACCATTCAGTCATGGGGCCGGACTAGGGAACGTTAAACGTTAAAGAGGTAAAAAGCCGATATTCTAACAGAGGATGGAAATGTTACTGGTTAAAGGAGTAGGTAACAATCCGATACTCTGACAGAGGATGGAAATGTTACAATTTAAAGAAAGAACAGTCCGACATTCTGACAGAGGATGGAAATGTTACAATTTAAAGAAAGAATAGTCCGACATTCTGACAGAGGATGGAAATGTTACAATTTAAAGAAAGAACAGTCCGGCATTCTGACAGAGGATGGAAATGTTACAATTTAAAGAAAGAACAGTCCGACATTCTGACAGAGGATGGAAATGCTAAAGGTTAAACAAGAGCAAGTTGATAGTGGATATAAAATGTGAGCCTACCGTTGTCAAGGCGACGACGACCGAGAGCACGCAGATAACCAGGAAGGACTTCATGGCGATCGATGTCGATTTGTTTTACTTGGCTGTGACAATGAGACTATCTACAAGTTCATCAGGATTGCATGTATATATAGCAGAAAGACCAAGGATACAGTGTGGCTCGTGGGAGGACGTATGAGTGTCCAGCGAACCATGAAGCTATTCATGCAACCATCCATTACTCTCCCGGCACGGTGGCTGCTTCACATGATTCTTCCAAAGTGACATGAAAAGCAGGGACACATCATGAACTATATTAATACAGATAAAATACACATCCATTCCTTTTTTAAACAGTACTTTCTACAACCTGAACACTATATTTTTTGTATTATTTAATATCAGTTTATACAACCATCTTTTGCAAGATCAGTGGTTTATAAACATTATATAAACATACAGTATGTCCAATCCTGTTAATCTACGGGGTCGGGTGTGAAGTGAGATGAATCTTCGTAGTGAGTTTTTACGATCGGATGCTCTTCCAGACGTCAACCTCATCAGAGGCGTTAATCAGATGAAAATCAAAAATCAAAATCACTTTATGTGCAAATGAGGTGTCTACCTCGGTGGCAAATGATACACAAAAATATACTATTATTATTATTATTATTATTATTATTATTATTATTATTATTATTATTATTATTATTATTATTATTATTATTATTATTAAGCACTAAATTTTAAATTGAATAAGAACATTTCCTAAAATACAGTACTATAAAATTTATATTAACAATTTTTCTATTAAACACACAGCTCATCCTTAATAAATGTATATTATTTACATAATTTTACTCATAATAATATGTTCTGTACATATAATCAACTCATATATGGTATGTAGAATCACTTCTAATAATACTATACAACTATTTCATTACTTTTCTTTTACCGTATTGGTACCTAACATGCATAACGACCTGCTGCGTCTTAACCAGAGCCCCTTTTGCCACCGCCTTTCAGAGTTCCTGAAGGGCCTCCATAGCTACCGTGGCGGTCCCAGGGCCCTCGAAGTCGCCACTGTACTTCGCTCCTACAGACAGTCTCCTGCTTCGGTTGTCCAATCTCCATTGACAAGGGGGTGGAATTAATTTATTCACAAAAATCTTTATATACAATAACCTGCACAGGTTCTAACATTTCATTTCTTTTCTCTGTTGCTGTTTATTATTTTCTTGAATATCTGTACAGATTTTGGAAAACGATCAAACTCTTCACCTGGTAAACTGTTCCACTTCTTCACGCCCTTCCCAATGAATAAAAATTTACCCCATTCGCTCCTGCTAAAATCCTGTCTAATTTTATACTTGTGGTCAACCCTGCCTGTATAATTATCTTCCAACTGAAGCCTCTCACGGATTTCCTCCCATGCTTCCTCTTCTGTATAGGCTCTATTATATAATCCTATAAGTCTAGTTTTCTCCCTTCTCTTACTTGAAGCTTCCCACCCAAGTTTATCTAACATGTCTGGTACATTACTTTTTCTCCTGAAATCCCCTATTACAAATCTTGCTGCTCTGCACACCATCTATTTTTTATTTTTATTCTTTTTTATTTTTATTTTTTAGGTATTCCTGGTGAGGATACAAAACACTGTTTGCATATTCCAATAATCGACGAACCATACTTAAGTAACTTTTCTCTTTTAATTATTTGTTGCATCTTTTAAATAGCCTCATTATGACATGTAACGATCTGTATGCTTTCCCAACAATGTCACCAACATGACCTTTCCAGTGCAAATTACTTTCAAATCTCTCAACTAAGTATTTGCCATCCTTTTGGGAAATTACCTCATTCAAAGCATATTTAAATTCAGTTTTTAAGTTCCTGTTTGTAAATGTTGTGACAGTTGATTTGCCTTCATTAACCTTCATATTATTCTCTTCATTGATTGACGTGTTATATGGTACGAGGGAGGGAGAGAGTAAAAACCGGTGCCGACACAAAGCCTACTCTATCGAATAGCACCAAGGGGTCTGCTCAAGGTTTTACGTCCCCATCCGAGGGATGAATCACTATCAACAGCGTCATATGCCCTCACTCCGTATGAGCACTGCGTAGAGGTTTGGAATTAACTCCAGGCTTTTGGCACACAATCTAGTGATTGGAAATTGTATACAACAACCTCTCCTACGCTTTCTAGATCAACGGGACTCGAACCGAATAACCACGGTGTCAAACCATATAGACTTCAAAGGCTTAACGATCATGGCCATAAAGATAATATTAAAATAGTTTTCCACATACTGTGATAATTATATTACATAGATGATGTTTCGAGTTGAGGAGCTTATATTTGCCTTAACTTTGAGGTAGAATTTGAGTCACACTACTGTATAATTCTTACCAATAATTATGTTGCTTTAGGGAAAGAATATGGATTTTAAGTGATTCCTTTATTATCAAGATGGGACTAGATTGTAATAATAATAATAATAATAATAATAATAATAATAATAATAATAATAATAATAATAATAATAATAATAATAATAATAATAATAATAATTGTTACCGTGTTTTAGTGGTAGGTAGAGGTGAAAGAAGGTGCGGGCGTGAACGGGTCTCAAACTACGGAATCAAAGTTAATGTAAAATTTAACAAGGTTATATTTTCTTTTCAAAAACAAAGAAATAACAAGCATGGCAGGTACAAAGTAGCAAGTCCAAAGGGTAGTTACAATATTTACAGGATTTGGGCTTCGCGCCCTGACTTCACAATGCTTGGGCAATCAGCTCAGTTTTACCCCAAACACAAGTTTCAACAGAGGGGCAGAAAACCCCATTCATGCCTAGGAGTCCTTGCTCCAAATTACACTGAAAAGCCTCCACGAGGCATACAACACTCAATTTTCAAAAGAGCCACACGCTCTCAACTTTAAGCCTCTCAAAGGCCACACCAAACTCCACCTTCGAGTTGTCCTCACTGGACATAGACACAGGGGTAAAATACCCAACCTACTGAGGTCTATTAAATGAAAAGGGGCAATTACATGACCTCTAAAATAACAATTTGAGAGGAGGCGATCTGCACTCCTAATACACTTGTTTTTTAAAACCTAATCTGGCTCTAGGCCACTAATGCAAGGGCTAATCCCATACTACAGAGGTGACTTTAGAAAAGAGCAATTTGTTTTACGTTAACGAAGAATAGGTTGAGAAAATAAGTTCACCTCAAAACAATGTGAGTGGGAGCTCGAGAGGGTTAGCACTCTCTATCCCAATATGCAGCTTTAAAAGAGAATAGATGAAAAGATTGGTTACATTTTAGGAAAAGGTTACATGGTGGAAACGCTTCGAACCCGCTCCGAGAGTTAAACTGCCAACCTAGCAAGAAAAGAAGTTATTAAGAGGCCATTACCTGGTGTTGAACAGCTGGAGAAGAAAGAGGCGCTTCCCGCCCCCTGCTATGTACTTTACACACTGAAAGATGGAACAGAAGTGGCCCGGAGACCCAAAAATCAGCAGTTTAAATACTCTCGCGGAAGGTTCTAGGCGTTTTAGGGAAGAGAACACCCGCCCACAATCACTTTATTGGCTAGGGTACAGAAACATATCCAAGTTGGGGGAAGATACATCGGATTGGTCGGAAATTACTAAAAGAAATTCGGGATTGGATAAATCTAAAACAAGGGGAAAAAGAGGGGTATACAGCCAACTTAAACAATAACAGAAAGAAATTTAACAAGAAACAAACTTTTGAAATAAGAACTTCTCCAAAAAAATAGTTCTTTCACTCCGCACTAGGGTGCACTATTGTTGATCTTCAGTAGTGTCCTCTAGAAGAGAAGGTTCACACTTCTTACTACAAGCAAAACAAAAATACGTCGAAAATGACACAGTTCAAAAACTCCAAAATTTCCAGGTAGAGACATCTTCTGAGAAACTTGAAAATTAATACTGTCCATAAAGTTCAGACTTCCTCCAGCAGAGGAGTTTCAACAGGCGCACATTTTAAATTAGCGGTGTGGAGGTGTACCGCCCGGTACAGACCTCCCCCCCCTCCCCAAAAGTTCCTCCAGGGGTGACACATGAAATTGTTTGAAAACAAGGTCCAAGTTTTGATGTAGATATGGAGGTTAATTGCCAAAAAAAATTTATAAGATTTTCTTAATTTGGTTTGATTCAGTTTCAAAATTTTGTTGTTGCAGGTGAAGTATAGTCTTTATGTTTGTAGAAGTTGAATTCTGAAGATAATCTTTTAATACTTAAAAGTGATGAAAAATTTTGCAATGTCCACCAAATATTGCTGTTGAATTCCCAAGTGTAGTCATTGCTTATAGTAACTGTTCATGTAGTTGATGTTGATGAAGTTGGATGGCCAGACCGGCCGTTGCAGCTTGCGTCCAAAGGAGGCCGCTCGGACCCCTCAAGTACCCTGAGATACCACTCGCCCGCACTATGAGGGGAGCAGAGGTGTTGAAGTACGCCGCGCCCGCGGTGAACATATACAAGCTGCGGGCAAGTAGCAGGTCGTGCGCCGCACATCAGCCTAGGCCGGGAGGAGACCTCCGGCTCGCCGTGCACATGTCGTCCTCGCTGGGGCCGAGGGGGCCCTTCCTCAAACCCAGTCGCGGCACGGCGCCGCGCGGCTGCGGGGGTACTGAAACATTAAAACTAGGCGGCAGAATTTTGTTGGACCATCATCATTTTTTTGAGGGCACAGGCTTGTTGGAGAGGTAGAGGGGCCAGCGGCGTGCAAATATCCATGGCATTTAATCTAAGCAAGCCACAGTGTGTATAGCAGGAGACGGGAGCGTGGTAATGGCCATGGTAAGGACAGAATGGCAGTTTAACGGATCGGGGAAGGTTTTACAAAAAATGCTTACATATAAAACAAAGTAGAAGGAGCAGAATGCCTTAAGAGTGGAAACTCAAAAAAAATATAACCTTCATATTCCTATCAAATTATATGAAGCAAGTTGACACAAAATTTACACCGGTTTCACCTGGGACAGGTGAACCCTAAATATCCTCTCGGTGGCTGGATTGCTTACTAACAATGTAACCGGCGTAAGAAAATCGAGAATGATACAAGGCCCATGAAATCTGGGGGCAAGCTTGCCCGCGGGAACAAAGTTCTTGACCATAACTTGGTCACCTACCTTCAAAGGGGTGGGTCTCCGTCCACGATCATACCTTTCCCTAACCTTTTCATGAGACACTTTAAGATTGGCTTTAGCCTTCTTCCAAAGATCTTTAATGTTGTCCGGATCTATTGTCTCGGGTAGAATGTCACTCAGAGACCAGAGGTTAGAGAGCGGCGTGTTGGGAACAAACTTGAACATCAACGAGGCTGGAGTAAATTTATGTAATTCATGAACCGCCGAATTCAAAGCAAAAGCTAACCAATGTAGGGACGTGTCCCACCTGGAATGATCTTCATGATGATAGGCAATAAGTGCGGACCTGAGATTACGGTTAACTCGTTCAGCCAGAGATGGTTGAGGGTAATAAGCAGAAGTAGTTACATGAGAGATGGACAAGTCAAAACAGAATTTACGAAATAAATTAGATGTAAAAGCCTTAGCATTATCAGATACAATATATTGGCAAGGACCAAAAGAAGCAAAAATAGAATTTAAGCAAGTAATGGTAGACTGAGCGGTAGCCAGCTTAGTCGGAAATAACCAGGAAAATCTAGTAAAGCCATCTACGCATACAAGGATGAACTTGTTAGCATTTCCCTTTGACTGCGGGAAGGGTCCTACATAATCAATATACAGGCGTTCCATGGGGCGCGACGTTTGATGCGAAGACAAAAGGCCTACCTTGGTGGACATGGTGGGTTTACTGAGCAAACAAGATTTACAAGCTTTTACAAGTTCACGGATTTCACCGTCCATACCTTTCCAGATGAACATTTCACGAATCTTTTCGCGAGTTTTAAAGATACCCAGATGCCCTCCTAATGGGGTCTCATGATAATACTTGAAGATCATAGGTACAAGAACAGCTGGAACGACAACTTTCATCATCTTATCATGCCTCGATGGGCAACATAGAACACCATTCCTCAGAACATAAGGGACAACATGTTCCCCAGAAGAAAGGGTTTCCATTATCGGAGCCAGCGTCGGATCTTCACGTTGGTATTTCTCAATATCCCTAAAAAGCATGGGAGCATCTGTTAAGATGGCATTAACACCAGATAGTATGGACTCGGGAGGTGATGAACTGTCGACCGGTTCATGGGTCTCGACGTCGTTAGAAAGCATACGACTGAGTCCATCAGCAACAACATTTTCGGTACCTCTGATATGCCTGACATCGAACTGGAAGGCAGAAATACGGATGGCCCAACGGGCTATACGACCAGTACGACGCGGCCTACCTAAGACCCAGCTTAAGGCTTGATTATCTGTCTCCAGGTCGAATTTGACGTGTTCCAGATAGAGACGGAACTTTTCTAAGGCGAATAAGACTGCCAAACCTTCGAGCTCATAGATGGAATACTTGGCTTCTTGAGCCGACAAGGTCCTAGATGCATAGGCGATGGGTCGCCTCCCTAGTTCAGTCTCTTGAAGAAGGACTGCAGCTACTGCTGACGACGACGCGTCAGTTTGGACGATGAATTTCTTCGAGAAATCAGGCATAGCAAGTACAGGGTCATTACAGAGAGCCAATTTAAGATCTTCAAAGCGGCTTGTTGAGAAGGTCCCCACTCGAATTTGATGCCTTTCCTACGAAGAAGGTTTAAGGGCGCCGCTCTATTAGCAAAGTTAGGAATGAACTTTCTGAAGAAATTCACCATACCAATAAACCTGGCGATGCCTTTAATGTCCTTGGGAGGTTTAAAATCACGGATGGCCTGTGTTCTCGAATGATCGACTGCAACACCATCAGGTGACACAATATGCCCTAGGAATGACATAGAGGGCTTAGCAAAGGCAACCTTGGACAACTTAACAGTTAACCCAGCCTTACGAAGGCGATTGAGAACTTCTCGCAGATGATCTAGATGTTCTTCAAAGGTTTCCGAAAATACGACGACATCATCCAAGTAGTGGTACAAGTATTCAAATTTGATGTCGGAGAAGACCCTATCTAGCAGCCTAGTGAGTACAGCTGCTCCCGTGGGGAGCCCGAAAGGCACGCGGTTGTATTCATATAAATTCCAGTCCGTGGCAAACGCTGTAAGGTGTTTAGACTCTTCGGCAAGGGGAATTTGATTATAGGCCTGATTCAAGTCCAAGATAGTAAAGAACTTGGCCTTACGAAACCATGAAAAACAAGAATGAAGGTCGGGAAGGGGCACAGATTGTAACACCACCTTCCGATTGAGAGCCCTGTAATCAATGACAGGCCTGAAGCCCCCTTGGGGTTTCGGGACTAGAAAAATAGGCGAAGAATACGCTGACTTAGAGGGCCTAATAATACCATCCTTCAACATCTGATCGATAATTTCTTTCAGAGCCTTCATTTTAGGTGGAGATAGCCTATAAGGTGGAAAACGGACAGGAATCGAATCCTTGACCTCAATTTTGTATCCAATAAGGTCAGTAACACCAAGAGTATCAGAGAACACCTCCGGAAAGGACTGACACAATTTGCGAATACTATCAGCCTGCTCCTCAGGTAGATGTCTAAGGTCTAACAACATCTCATCCTGGGTAGGCGAAATAGATGAACATGATGCAGAATTACACTTTAACAAGGGAATGTTACAATTGGACGCAAATTTGAATGTGCACGACTTACTCTGAAGATCGAGCACAAGACCAGTGTGAGAAATGAAGTCCGCTCCCAGTATGATGGGGCAAGACAAGTGCTTAGCCACAAACAGTTTGGTTTTCCATGTAAATTTAAAAATACGAATTTTGACCAGTAAGGAACCTAGAATTTCTAATGGAGATGAATTAGCCGAAACATATAGGACAGGAGATGAGGCATAGTCAGGTAGTTTACAAACAGATTTCAATTTAGAATACCATTCAGCCGAAATAATCGAACAGACACTGCCTGAATCTAATAAAGCGGTTATAGGCTCATTGTTTAACTCAATCTTAAGAAAAGGAATAGGTGCGGGGGAATCCGCCGCAATCCTAAGACACTCTTTGGGACATTCAAAAGATGCATTTGAAAATTGCTCGTTCCCTGAATTTACAACCTGTTTACTAGGGGCTGAGTCTCGGGAAGATGGATTAGTCGACTCAGCCGAAGCCACTAGTCACTTTTTATTATTGGCATAGGTGGAATTTGCACCAGAGGTTGAGCAGGAGGGGGTGCTATTCGAATTTGGACAATTCTTGGCGATATGTGAGAAAGCCCCACATTTAAAACAGCCTTGTGATGAACCAGCCCCATTACTTGTCCCACTCGACTTGATCAGTGGACACTTATTGCGCAGGTGGTCAGGCGACCCACAAGCATAACATTTACGAGGGGTGACTGATCGGCGAGGTGGAGGCCGAGTATTACTAAAGGAAGGCGGGGGTTCTTTCGCTACACGCAAAGAATCGGCGTATCTAACTCCTTCCGCTGAGACGGCCAATGCTTCAAGTTCCGAGAAAGTTTGCGGGCACGCCGCGAAACACAAATATGACCTGTAGGGTGGTGAAATCCCTTCCACAATAGCTTGTACAATCTGATCCTCAGGGAAATGAAGAGCAAACACCCTAGTATAAAACTTAATATCTTGGATGAAGTCTGCCAAGTTTTCATCCAAGCGCTGTACCCGATAATAGTACTTCTGAATAAGGGAGGACCTGGCCCTCGCAGGGATGAAGTTAGCTAGCAAGTGGGCATGGAAATCCTCAATAGATGATTGCTCGGCAATGGCTCTTACGATTTTATCAGAGAGAATACCAATAGCATACGGATAGATAATTTGCAAAATTTGACATGGAGAAAGAGAAAAAACAAGGGCATGATCCTGAAATTCAACTAGAAATCTTAAAAATGAAATTACGTCACTGGTGGTATTAACGGAAAACTTAGAGATACCTCTGAGCAACATTGCCAAGGGATGAGGCAAGCTACTAAACCCGGGTGACATAGTAGGTAAAGGTTTCAATGGCAAGGTAGTTAATTCAGAACGTACATTATTTAATGAGTTACGGCGTTCAGACTCGTCCAATGGGGCAGAGGTTGTTTGAGCAGCAATGGTTTTCCTATTGACTTCTCCCTTATGAGGCTCTTCCTCGCTACCTACATTCACCGTGACGGGTTGATCAGTTTTGGGAGGAACCTCCCCAGTTAACAATTGAGTGACCTTGCTAGATAATTCAGAAATATTTTCAAGCAGCGTACTAGCTTCCTTCCTCTGAACGTCATTCAACTTCAGAGACAACAGATCATTAACTCTATTTGAAAAGTGATATAGCCTGGCTTGCACACGCTTAATTTGATTAGGAGAAGGATCATTTTCATCAAAAAAAACTAACTACAGATGCTAGCCCAGTAATATTCTCGACGATCGTGGAAAGAGAGTCGTCAATTTCTTTCTCTCCCAAGGTGGGGATGGAAATGGGCAAATCAAGGGACTCTCTAAGCTTATTGGTGTCTACTGCAACCGTGCCTCCAGATTGCACATTTCTAATAGTTAACTCATATATCAACTCCTCTTTGCGCAAATAGTTAAGATGGAGAACATCGCGAGGTCCGGGCATGATGACAGAACAATTTTGAAAAACTCAAAAAAAATTCCAGCAACTGAGAAAATTGTTAGAGTTCGGAATAAAACAATGTTTAACCGTCAAAAAGGGCTAAATTGAGACCCATTCAACCACGCTCTGCTACCACTTGTTACCGTGTTTTAGTGGTAGGTAGAGGTGAAAGAAGGTGCGGGCGTGAACGGGTCTCAAACTACGGAATCAAAGTTAATGTAAAATTTAACAAGGTTATATTTTCTTTTCAAAAACAAAGAAATAACAAGCATGGCAGGTACAAAGTAGCAAGTCCAAAGGGTAGTTACAATATTTACAGGATTTGGGCTTCGCGCCCTGACTTCACAATGCTTGGGCAATCAGCTCAGTTTTACCCCAAACACAAGTTTCAACAGAGGGGCAGAAAACCCCATTCATGCCTAGGAGTCCTTGCTCCAAATTACACTGAAAAGCCTCCACGAGGCATACAACACTCAATTTTCAAAAGAGCCACACGCTCTCAACTTTAAGCCTCTCAAAGGCCACACCAAACTCCACCTTCGAGTTGTCCTCACTGGACATAGACACAGGGGTAAAATACCCAACCTACTGAGGTCTATTAAATGAAAAGGGGCAATTACATGACCTCTAAAATAACAATTTGAGAGGAGGCGATCTGCACTCCTAATACACTTGTTTTTTAAAACCTAATCTGGCTCTAGGCCACTAATGC